>NC_084551.2:14000000-14147500 GCF_033978685.3 Nerophis lumbriciformis
GACGAAAACGTGACTGCTGTTGTTGTGTGTTGTTACCGGGCTGGGAGGACGTTAATAAAACTGCCTAACAATAAACCCACATAAGAAACCAAGAACTCGCCCTCGATCATTCTACAGTTATAACGTCATTGGGCAGGCACGCTGTTTATATTGTGGGAAAGCGGACGTGTAAACAGGCTGTCGACACATCACTCAGGTCAGCCTGAATTTCGGGAGATTTTCGGGAGAAAATTTGTCCCGGGAGGTTTTCGGGAGAGGCGCTAAATTTCGGGAGTCTCCCGGAAAATCCAGGAGGGTTGGCAAGTATGAACTTTGTGGGGACATTGTTGATTGTCATGTTATGCACTGCAAAAACTGAAATCTAAGTAAGATTAAATATCTCAAATAATGGTGATAATTGCTTGTTTTCTGTCTGATAAGATCATTCTTCTCACTAAGCAGATTTTATGTTAGAGTGTTTTACTTGTTTTAAGGGTTTTGGTCCTAAATGATCTCAGTAAGATATTACAGTTTGTTGCTGAGATTTTATGACCTATATTGAGTAAAACATGCTTGAAACTAGAATATCAACTGCTGCAAAGCTATGTCATCAACACTCACAAGTATAAAACTGCTTTTTTAAAGTAATTATTTCTTACTACAAGCATGAAAAAAAAAATCATGATGCCGAGCGCATATCATTATGTCAAGATAATGGCAGTAGCATTTACTTAATTTAAGAATATTTTTCAACATATTGAGCAAAAATGTCTCTTTTTTTTCTACCAAAAAAAAGTGCACTTGTTATTAGTGAGAATATACTTATTCTAAGGATTTTTTGGGTTCATTGAGGTTAGCTAATTTGACTTCTTTTGGAAAGTCTTGACAAGCCGAATTTTCTTGTTCTATTGGCAGATAATTTTGCTTAGTTCAATTAAAATACCCCTAATTTTTTCTTCTTTTTTTTCTTGTTTTTGAACACTGACTTTTTGCAGTGTGTACGGACACATACTGTAAGTCTTTGCTGTCGTCCAGCATTCTATTTGGGTTTACTTTGCAGCCAGTTCAGTTTTACTTTCGTTTTGCGTAGCCATCCCTATGCTTCAGTGCATTTTCCTAGCGGGACTTGCCTTTTGTTCATTTTTGGTTAAAACGCAACATACCTTTTTACCTGCACGCTGTCTCCCGCTGTGCTCTGCATGTTGGGATCACGACAAACCATCCTCGACGCGTTCCGACTTCTACAAAGCAATGAACTACCTGCTGCCACCTACTGATATGGAGTATTAAATGGTTACTCTGCCGAGCTCTATACAGCACAGACACGAGACAACGGCACATTATTTGCAGATAATAATTATTGATTTGCAAATAATATTTTTTGGAACAATTAGGTGATGTTGCACAATTTCCCTCGGCACACCAGACAATATCTCACGGCACACTAGTGTGTTGTTGTAGACTACATGTGATTATTATACTCCTTGATCTACATGTGTAAATGAGCTACTCTATATCCATGTTCTGTTATTCTAAACAGATGACACTTCAATGTGTGTGTAGTGTTGGGATATCTGTTTAATTAGTCGCGCTGCTTCATGTGCTACTGTAAACTTGCAGTGGCGTGTCACATTCAGGATGTTGCAAGGACACAATGGGAACCTCTTGGTTATTCCACCAGTGTTTTTTTTATGTGCCACCAGTCAGTCTTTACTGGATCCCCAGGCCTCTACTAGTGTGGAATATGGACGAATTAAGTATCCCATCATTCAGCCCGGACTTGCAATTAGAGCTGTAGTCGTCGCTTGCGGTAGACACGGCATGAGTCATGTTGGTATATTTCTCAACCAAACTGATGCCTGCCATTTTAATGTTCTAAGAGAGAGGAGTAAACACATCAATGGGCGCACTTAAAATGGTCCCTCACTGCCTATCTGTGCATCTCACAGACAACAGGGACGACTATGCGGCGCACTGCTGATGACACACTTTTGTAAATGGCTTTATACAAAAGCCTCACTTAATATGCACGGTATGATGTAACAAAATATTACATTTACTGTAATACTGTACAAAGTAGTAACATAACTCTGGCTTATGCTAAATGAACCGCCAGAATTTATTTTTGTGCCACACATTTTAAATGGGAGACAGGGCTGGACTAAAGGCAGGCCAGTCTAGTACCTGCACTCTTTTACTTCGGAGCCACGCTGTTGTAACACTTGCAGAATGTGGCTTGGCATTGTCTTTCTGAAATAAGCAGGGGTGTCCATGAAAAAGATGTTGCTTGGATGGCAACATATGTTGTTCCAAAACCTGTATGTACCTTTCAGCATTAATGGTGCCTTCACAGATGTGTAAGTTTCCCAAGCCTTGGGCACTAATACACCCCCAAACCATCACAGATGGTGCCGTTTGAACTTTGCGCCTATAATAATCCTGATGGTTCTTCTCCTCTTTGGGTCCGGAGGACCAACGTCCACAGTTTCCAAAAAACAATTTCAAATGTGGACTTGTCAGACCGCAGAACACTTTTCCACTTTGCATCAGTCCAACGGATTAAAGTCTTCTCAACAGATAAACTATTATAAACTATATGTAAGCTGGAAGTTAATGAGTTTATATTTACTACAAAATATTATTACTTATTAATATATCTTAATATATTTTATTAAAACTAGTAACCTACGGGGCATGATAAAAAAAACAAAAAGAAAAAAAACATTAAATAATAATTAAAAAAAATGTATAGTGTACCACAGCTTTTGACAAATAACACTATTTAAAATTGTTTACAAAAAGTTAAAAAAATATATATTTTTGTATTTTTTATAAAAATATATATTTTTTCATATATATATATATATATATTGAAATTCTGAGGCGAGATTTGCTTTTCATTGATTCAACCTTCAGTTATAGCTTCCATGCAAACCTGCGATCTGCGATGTTCTTTGGGTCTGATCTCAACCATATATGCCAATATAGAACCATATGCCAATATAGAACCAATATGCCTGATTAGCACTCCAACAAGTCAATAACATCAACAAAGCTCACCTTTGTTCATTCACACACAGCATAAAACTTTTGGTGGACAAAATGAGACAAAGGAGTGGAGGATTTTACATGTAAACAAACTGGTGCGTTTGTTTGTATTTTTCCCCCATTTTTTTTCCATTTTCAATCCTTTTTTTAAAATGCTCCAGGGAGCCACTAGGGCGGCACTAAAGAGCCGCATGCGTCTCGAGAGCCGCGGGTTGCTGACCCCCGGCTTAGGGGAATATTTACATTACAACTATGTTGTAACACTGGTGGTCACTGCTTTATCTAAAAAAGGAGGTCAGCACAAAACTCTAAATATTATTTTACAAACCACATATCTCCTTAATATTTGTTAAAGAGATAATATTAAAACAACATGCTACACATGCATGTTCGAAATAAACTGAAACTGAACATTATATGTTCAAAATTCCTGTTTTTTTTTAACGCACCTTGCTCATTGTGTGTGGCGGACAATATGTTGTTGTTTGCTGGATGATTGCGTGTGGAAGTTTACAGAAAATGTTGGGATGAGGACTGCTTTGGCGTGTTAAAGTCGGCAATGTTGGGACGCTACAACATCATCTGCTGCCTCCTCCTCCACCCCTGGCAAGAGCGTTTCTGCCTGAGTGACACTGACTGAACAATAATGCTTGCCAGGTAGAGGTGTGCATCTCTGCAGTATGAGAGGATTTGGAGAACAATGAATTTTAAAATTTAACGATTCAATCGGATTCGGTAGGATTGGATCCAATTCAATGTGTCACGATGCAATCTGGTAAAGTTACGCTTGAAAGTAGACTTTCATTTCACATTATAAATGATACGAGGTCAGTTCTATGAATCTGGCACTGTTTATCTTCAATAAATACACTTTTACATATTTACAAAATGCCAGCAAACAATTATTTGTGTGTTTTTAACATGACATACCATGTCATTGTGATTATTACTACAACACGTTACACTTAAAGATCTTCGGAAAGCCCCTTTAACAATGAAAACAGGCTTAACATTGAATTTTCACTATTGGCACAGATTCACTTCATTCTTTATTGTACAGCTCTGGTACGCATAAGTCGGTAAAACGCTGTCCAAGGCTCCAATGTACAAAACCCAAAACCAGTGAAGTTGGCACGTTGTGTAAATCGTGAATAAAAACAGAATACAATGATTTGCAAATCCTTTTCAACTTATATTCAATTGAATAGACTGCAAAGACAAGATATTTAATGTTCGAACTGGAAAACTAAGTTATTTCTTTGCAAATAATCATTAAGTAAGAATTTAACAGCAGCAACACATCGCAAAAAAGTTGGCACAGGGCTCATTTTTACCACTGTGTTACATGGCCTTTCCTTTTAACAACACTCAGTAAACGTTTGAGAACTGAGGAGACCAATTTTTGAAGCTTTTTAGGTGGAATTATTTCCCATTCTTGCTTGATGTACAGCTTAAGTTGTTCCAACAGTCCGGGGGTCTCCGTTGTGGTATTTTAGGCTTCATAATGCGCCACACATTTTCAATGAGAGACAGGGCTGGACTACAGGCAGGCCAGTCTAGTACCCGCAGTCTTTTACTTTGGAGCCACGGTGTGCAGAACGTGGCTTGGCATTGTCTTTCTGAAATAAGCAGGGGCGTGCATGAAAAAGACATTGCTTGGATGGCAACATATGTTGCTCCAAAACCTGTATGTACCTTTCAGCATTAATGGTACCTTCACAGATGTGTAGGGTACCCATGCCTTGGGCACTAATACACCCCCAAACCATCACAGATGCTGGCTTTTCAACTTTGCGCCTCTTTGGTCCGAAGGACCGACGTCCACAGTTTCTAAAAACAATTTGAAATGTGGACTCGTCAGACCTGATAGGTTGACTGGCAACACTAAATTGGCCCTAGTGTGTGAATGTGAGTGTGAATGTTATCTGTCTATCTGTGTTGGCCCTGTGATGAGGTGGCGACTTGTCCAGGGTGTTGTTGATAAATGGCTCTCGCTTTGTATGGTAGAGTTTTAAGTTGCACTTACATATGTAGCGACGAACTGTAGTTACTGACAGTGGTTTTCTGAAGTGTTCCTGAGCCCATGTGGTGATATCCTTTACATACTGATGTCGGTTTTTGATACAGTACCACCTTATTTACGATTTTCACAACGTGCCAACTTCACTGTTTGTTTTTTACACATCATGTCCCTTATTCTCTACAACACTACGATCTCAAGTCTTGAACAATGAAACCGGCTATTGACTACGTTATTCCTTTGGCTCGAGCTTAGTTGTAAGCAATTTTTTTTTTGGAGGAAGCCTTAAAGATCTGCGTCTTTGTCATGTTATGTCGTTGTCCTACATTAGATGTACTAGCCTTCTCACCGCAAGTTTCTCCATGTGTTCTCACAAGGTGCTTGTTGACTATAATCATACTACTGCTGTACTTCAGTGCTGTTTTACAGTTTTTGCATATTACAACATTAATATCAAGATTACTCTTAAATAGCCCAAAGCTCTTCCAAACTATGGACTTAATCTGTGTTGCACTTTGTGTCCTTTCCTCTTGTTTGTTTACAATATTGTGACAAGTCTCACGAGAGGTATACGGGAAGCGATAGAAGGATAGCACACACGAGGACAGTGAGAGAGAAATGTAGACGCTGTGTTAAGTGACTACAGCTCTCGTCAGTGTCTACAGGGTTTCCAGAAGCATAGCAGATCAATCACCATATTTTTCGCACCATAGGGCGCAGCGGATTATAAGGCGCGCTGCCGATGAGCGGGTCTATTCAGGTCTTTTTTCATACAAAAAGCGCACCGGATTATAAAGCCCATTAAAGGGGTCATATTATCATTTTTTTCTAAATGTAAAACACTATCTTGTGGTCTACATAACATGTAGTGGTAGTTCTTTGGGGAAAGTGTTGCATAGATTTTGTTTTACAGATTATCTTCAAGTAGCTTTCTGAGCATCTCCTTAAAGGGGAACATTATCACCAGACCTATGTAAGCGTCAATACATACCTTGATATTGCAGAAAAAAGACCATATATTTTTTTAACCGATTTCCGAACTCTAAATGGGTGAATTTTGGCGAATTAAACGTCTTTCTAATATTCGCTCTCGGAGCGATGACGTCACAAGGTGATGTCACATCGGGAAGCAATCCCCCATTTTCTCAAACACCGAGTCAAATCAGCTCTGTTATTTTCCGTTTTTTCGACTGTTTTCCGTACCTTGGAGACATCATGCCTCGTCGGTGTGTTGTCGGAGGGTGTAACAACACGAACAGGGACGGATTCAAGTTGCACCAGTGGCCCAAAGATGCGAAAGTAGCAAGAAATTGGACGTTTGTTCCGCACACTTTACCGACGAAAGCTATGCTACGACAGAGATGGCAAGAATGTGTGGATATCCTGCGACACTCAAAGCAGATGCATTTCCAACGACCCTAGCTTCCCTGGCCTGCTGACATCAACTCCAAAACTGGACAGATCAGCTTTCAAGAAAAGAGCGCGGATGAGGGTATGTCTACAGAATATATTAATTGATGAAAATTGGGCTGTCTGCACTCTCCAAGTGCATGTTGTTGCCAAATGTATTTCATATGCTGTAAACCTAGTTCATAGTTGTTAGTTTCCTTTAATGCCAAACAAACACATACCAATCGTTGGTTAGAAGGCGATCGCCGAATTCGTCCTCGCTTTCTCCCGTGTCGCTGGCTGTCGTGTCGTTTTCGTCGGTTTCACTTGCATACGGTTCCAACCGATATGGCTCAATAGCTTCAGTTTCTTCTTCAATTTCGTTTTCGCTACCTGCCTCCACACTATAACCATCCGTTTCAATACATTCGTAATCTGTTGAATCGCTTAAGCCGCTGAAATCCGAGTCTGAATCCGAGCTAATGTCGCTATAGCTTGCTGTTCTTTCCGCCATGTTTGTTTGTGTTGGCTTCACTATGTGACGTCACAGGAAAATGGACGGGTGTTTATAACGATGGTTAAAATCAGGCACTTTGAAGCTTTTTTTAGGGATATTGCGTGATGGGTAAAATTTTGAAAAAAACTTCGAAAAATATAATAAGCCACTGGGAACTGATTTTTTATGGTTTTAACCATTCTGAAATTGTGATAATGTTCCCCTTTAAAATGTGCCGTTTTGTGGGCGGTCTTACCTGCGTGGCTCACCTTCGAAAAGCGTCTTCTCCTTGTCATCTTTGTTGTAGCGGTGTAGCGTGTAAGGACGGGAGTAGAAGAAGTATCAAAAGATGGAGCTAACTGTTTTAATGACATTCAGACTTTACTTCAATCAATAACGGAGCAGCATCTTCTCATCCGTGGCTCAATAATACAACATCAATGCCGGAAATGTGTCCCGTGAAAAACTGTCTGACCGGAACCGTCTAATAACTAAAGTTCCTTGGGTGAATTATGTAAACCCACTACAGTTTTTTGCGCTCTGATAGCTAGTCTACTGACAGATATAAGTAAGAACTTTACGCTACTTTATATTAGAAATGGCAACAGTGGAAGATGAATGCCACATAAGACGGTAGAGAAAAAGAAGAAGCTTATGACTACGGCGTCAGCACGGGCTACAATTGCAGATGGGCGCACATTTTCAGGACTTATGCAGATCCCAAATACACATCAGCAGGTACCAGAAGGTAAGAAAAGTTGGTTTTGCATAATATTGCGGGAAAAAAACGGCAGGTAATATGTCTGCTAACAGGTGCCATTTTGCGGTCCTTATACACACACCATAATAATACTTGTATGTTTAATGCGACGACAATCCATCAAGCGGTGCGGCTTCATAGCTTACGTGTACAGCTCTGGTAATGGGTACATTCGCACCCACCTGCACAAATGTACTTCAAAATATAACAATCAAAATAAATATGCCTTTTTTTTTGTTTACTAGTGCATGCATATGTAACATGCATTAGTTTGACCATTTAAAATCAACAATAATAAAAAGGAGATGCTTGGAAATAGCATAAAAATGCCCCAAAAACTTGGAAAAACGCGATTCATAGCGTTACTTTTTGGTGTAACCATCATGAGCGTTCTGTTCAGGTATATTTCTTTTATATTTTGATAAATCATCATATTTATGTATTACTAAATTTAAATAGGTATTGATCAATCTTTAAGCTGTGTGTATTTGATTTCAGTTTGCTTTTGACATCTTATTTAGAATTGTAGTTGAAACTTTTACAACCTTGTGTTGCGCTCATGATGGCGTAACCAAACTAGATTTCATTTAATGATCTTATTTTGAATATGTATTCCCTTTTTTACATGTAGTATATTTAAATATTCATTTATAAACATTGAATACATTTCAAATATCAATAAAATGCAATTGCCTTCATCTTAATGTTTAGTTACACCAAGTCATGAGCGTAACACTAAGCTTCATCACTTTGACTTGTAATATCTCTAATTCTGGTGGTGTTTTATGCTTTTTTTCTTTTTGGAACATGTACAATACATATAATACAATAAAGTCCCATATAAAATTATGTTTCTATCAATACTTTAATTTTGCCTTTGAAAGTAACACTCCAATGTCCATTAGTGGAGCTGTACACCTACCGACATCGTACTAAAAACATTTTGACAGATTTTTGAGCGCCGTGTGTAATGTTCAATATTCTCAGTGGAACATTTAAAGTTTTGGTGTTGTTTACTACCATCATATTGCAGTCTACATGTATCTCGTATGTATGACTGCCATCTACTGGTCACACTTATCATCACACCATGTACCAAATAAAATTGCTTCGAGGTCAGAAAGCACAACTGGAATTATGCTGTACATTAGGCGCACCGGGTTATAAGGCGCACTGTCGAATTTTGAGAAAATGAAAGGATTTTAAGTGCGCCTTATAGTCCGGAAAATACGGTCAATCAACCCATCACTTTATTTTACATTTTGATCAATCCAGGGACCAGTGTACTCACATATTTTAAAGGGGAACATTATCACAATTTCAGAAGGGTTAAAACCATTAAAAATCAGTTCCCAGTGGCTGATTTTATTTTTCGAAGTTTTTTTCAAAATTTTACCCATCACGCAATATCCCTAAAAAAAAGCTTCAAAGTGCCTGATTTTAACCATCGTTATATACACCCGTCCATTTTCCTGTGACGTCACATAGTGATGCCAACACAAACAGACATGGTGGATAGAACAGCAAGGTTTAGCGACATTAGCTCGGATTCAGACTCGGATTCCAGCGGCTTAAGCGAAATTGAAGAAAAAATTGAAGCTATTGAGCCATATCGGTTTGAACCGTATGCAGGCGAAACCGACGAAAACGACACGACAGCCAGCGACACGGGAGAAAGCGAGGACAAATTCGGCGATTGCCTTCTAACCAATGATTGGTATGTGTTTGTTTTTAAGTGTTGTAATGTTTTTAAGCTAAATTATTGGTAAACACAGTTTATGTATAATAATTTACGTTAAACCGCGAGTAATGAATAAAGTTTTCATCAATTAATATATTCTGAAGACATACACTCATCCGCTCTCTTTTCCTGAAAGCTGATCTGTCCAGTTTTGGAGTTGATGTCAGCAGGCCAGGGAAGCTAGGGTCGATATTCTTCTCTTGATCATCTTCGGTGGCATAAGGAACGGTAGAAGCGATGTGAGCCAAGACATCCAGGGGGTTTAGCTCGCTCGTCTGCGGGAACAAACTGCCGCCATTGCTTGCCGTGCTACCGAGGCCCTTTGTCCCTGAATGGCTCACACACTCCGGCAGATTCAATGGGGGTCTGGCGGCAGATTTCTTTGACTTTATCGTTGGAAATGCATCTGCTTTGAGTGTCGCAGGATATCCACACATTCTTGCCATCTCTGTCGTAGCATAGCTTTCGTCGGTAAAGTGTGCAAAACAAACGACTGACCATTTTCGTCGGCTTTCCCCACACCCTCATATTTTGAACAAATTTCGTCCAATTTCTTGCCACTTTCGCATCTTTGGCCCACTTGTGCAACTTGAATCCGTCCCTGTTCGTGTTGTTACACCCTCCGACAACACACCGACGAGGCATGATGTCTCCAAGGTACGGAAGACAGTCGAAAAAACGGAAAATAACAGAACTGATTTGATTCGGTGTTTGTAATGTGTTTGAGAAAATGGTGTTGTGACGTCATCGCTCCGAGAGTGAATATTAGAAAGGCGTTTAATTCGCCAAAATTCACCCATTTAGAGTTCGGAAATCGGTTTAAAAAAATATATGGTCTTTTTTCTGCAACATCAAGGTATATATTGACGCTTTCATAGGTCTGGTGATAATGTTCCCCTTTAAATCAAAACTAATTTCCGATTTATATCGGTTGTATGTTAAAACCTTACTGGCGGGCATACTGCTCAGAGTGTTTATATCCGGAGAAAAGGTTCGTATGCAGAAGCAGATTTTTGTTCGGGCGGATATTTGTAATTGAAAAAGTTTGTATAAGGAGGGTTTCGAAATTGGAGGTTCCATTGGGCCAAACAGCGTATCTCTACAGTTTTTATTACAGTACCAACAAAACGTTTTCAGCCATTTTGAAGTGACTAAGTCTAAAAGAGTGAATTGCGGTTAAAAAAAAAAAAAGTTAGATAATTGCCAGTCACACTGGATATTTGGCAAGCATCTTCCCCACGAGACCCGGATGAAATGGTGCTTCAACCCCCAAAAGTGTCATTCTTAATGAAATGGTAATTACAAACCCAGCGGAACAGCTGAGGGGCCTGCTGGGGCCCACAGAGCCAAACTACCAGAATAAACCTGCTACAACATCCCGCAGAGAAGAGGGAGTTAGGGGGGGAGGCGCAGACGAGGGAAGTGGGGGAGAAAGACAATGTGAAATACAAGGGATGGATGGAACAACAAAAATTGGGATTTTATTTCAAATGCGATTGGAACGCACACACTTGATTGAGTGTGCTGCACACAGGGACCCTCATCAATAATGCCGACTGTGCGGAAGGCAACAGGGAGGGGTGCGAGGGGGTTTGTTAAAAGCGCCCCCACAGCCTGAGTAATTGATTGCTTTGTAAGTGAACGTGTCTTTAACCTTTAGGAGGTCAGGCCCAGTCGGACACCATCAGTACTGCCCGGGGTTGAACCGCTTCCAGCCGTTTGTCTTCAGCTGCTCCCTCGTCTCAGGGCCGATTTGTCAAGCATGAGATGTTTGGGGTGTTTAGATTAGAGGCGAGATGGGAAAACAAAGGCAAAATGCCACCCCAAACAAAAGGCCCGGGCTCGGATCTCCCACTGATCTGCGGGCTGGGCTCAAGGCCAGCTACCTGGGGTGCTGAAACTGCACAAGGGTGGTGGAGGAGGTTGTGGTTATGGGGGCATTGGGGGGCTTTGCTGAAAGGAAGCCACAATGAAACCCCTGAAATACATCAACTGTGCTGCTTGAACCGCAGCCAGAATGGAGGCTGAACGGGAGCCAGGGTTGAAATTGAACGACGGCCAAAGCGGTGACATGAGATAGAGGCAACATATCGCCTTGAGATGCAGCCAAAATGGTAGCCATAGACTCAGGGGGAACAAGGGGGAGATTTCAGGCTCCTACTGTGTTCATGCTAGTAATACTCCTCATCATTAGAGATTTTAAAGTGTTCTCTCTACCACCCAACCGGATACTTAGGCTTATCTGTCAGGCTGTCAGAGAGATGATTTATCTTTTAGTTTGTCATTGCTGATGGTTAAACAGTGGCTCATACGATGTTGGGAAAAGACTGGTCAAAAGCCAACAGCTCACTGGGGATGGGTACCAAATTCAACACTTTTATAGTTACGAACCGAAGTACGCCGGTACTATCGGGTACCGATTCATGGAGAATCAAATTATGCCGTTTTTCGATACCTTTTGTCGCACGTGTCCATTTGCCATCTCAAGCACTTGGCCAGGAAACAAGCAGTCAAGCGCTCAGAGTCGATCGACCTTGTTGGGCTGCCTCTAGGTAACGTTGCAATTTTCCATGCCAACAAACTAAGAAGAAGTGGTCAAAAGTACAGAAAGTCTCCACTTTTCAAACTGCGCTACCATCCATCCATCCATTTTCTACCGCTTATTCCCTTTTGAGGTTGCGGGGGGCGCTGGAGCCTATCTCAGCTACAATCGGGCGGAAGGCACGGTACACCCTGGACAAGTCGCCACCTCATCGCAGGGCCAACACAGATAGACAAACAACATTCACACTCACATCCACACACTAGGGCCAATTTAGTGTTGCCAATCAACCTATCCCCAGGTGCATGTCTTTGGAGGTGGGAGGAAGCCGGAGTACCCGGAGGGAACCCATGCAGTCACGGGGAGAACATGCAAACTCCACACAGAAAGATCCCAAGCCCGGGATTGAACCCAAGACTACTCAGGACCTTCGTATTGTGAGGCAGATGCACTAACCCCTCTTCCACCGTGCTGCCAAACTGCGCTCCCTCAATGCTAATTTGAATTGGATTTGCCATACACATGCTAATGGTTGGCATTAGTCATTTTACATGGCGATTTCAATTTTCTCCAAATTTGGTCATCAAAACCACAACTAGGGCAGCACAATTGGAACAGGGGTTAGTGCATGTGCCTCACAATATGAAGGTCCTGGGTCTGATCCCCGGGCTCGGGTTCTTTCTGTGTGTAGTTTGCATGTTCTCTTCGTGAGTGCGTGGGTACTCCGGCTTTCTCCCACCTCCAAAGACATGCACCTGGGGATAGGTTGATTGGCAACACTAAATGGGCCTTGTGTGTGAATGTGAGTGTGAATGTTGTCTGTCTATATGTGTTGGCCCTGCGATGAGGGGGAGACTTGTCCAGGGTGTACCCCACCTTCCGCCCAAATGCAGCTGAGATAGGCTCCAGCAACCCCCCCGAACCCGAAAGGGATAAGCGGTAGGAAATAGATGGATGGATGGAAAACCACAACTAAGATGCACGGTACAATCAAACAGCTGGCATGTGATAAATATAATAATGACAGTATAAACACTAGGGCTGCGTATCTTTGGGTGTCCCACGAATCAATTCAATATCGATTCTTGGGGTCATGATTCGATTCAAAATCGATTTTTTTCGATTCAACGTGATTCTCGATTCAAAAACCATATTTTCCCGATTCAAAAGGATTCTCTATTCATTCAATACATAGGATTTCAGCAGGATCTACCCCAGTCTGCTGACATGCAAGCAGAGTAGTAGATTTTTGTAAAAAGCTTTTATAATTGTAAAGGACAATGTTTTATCAACTGATTGCAATAATGTAAATTTGTTTTAACTATTAAATGAACCAAAAATATGACTTATTTTATCTTTGTGAAAATATTGAACACAGTGTGTTGTCAAGCTTATGAGATGCGATGCAAGTGTAAGCCACTGTGACACTATTGTTCTTTTTTTTTTTTTTTTTTTATAAATGTCTAATGATAATGTCAATGAGGGATTTTTAATCACTGCTATGTTGAATTTGTAACTAATATTGATACTGTTGTTGATAATATTAATTTTCGTTTCACTACTTTTGGATTGTTCTGTGTCGTGTTTGTGTCTCCTCTCAATTGCTCTGTTTATTGCAGTTCTGAGTGTTGCTGGGTCGGGTTTGGTTTTGGAATTGGATTGAATTTTTATGGTATTGCTGTGTATTGTTTTGTTGGATTGATTAATAAAATTAAATAAATAAAATTAAATAAAAAAAAATAAAAATAAAAATAAAAATAAAAAAAAGCGATTTTAAAAAAAATGAGTATCGATACTGAATCGTACAACGTGAAAATGGCGATTTGAATTTGAATCGATTTTTTTCCCACACCACTAATAAACACCCAGCAAAAGAAAAGACTAGCACATTCACTTTAATGGCAAAGACTACTTCCTCACTGAGGCAACACACACTGTAGTCTATAGACTACTGCCATCTAAAGTATTGGAATTGCTATTGCATGCAAAGTCTACTATATAGTACAGTACATACTTGCAAATGAGACATAGAAATGTAAGAAAACAAGAGAACTGGACAGTGGAGGTCAATGTTGAGTGTTAGATTATTATTATATATATTTTTAAACAATTAATATGCATCAACACACTTAAACACACTGAAAATTGTTACCGTTGAGTATCTCTCTCACATCTACACATACTTGCCAACCCTCCCGGATTTTCCGGGAGACTCCCGAAATTCAGCGGCTCTCCCGAAAACCTCCCGGGACAAATTTTCTCCCGAAAATCTCACGAAATTCAGGCGGAGCTGGAGGCCACGCCCCCTCCAGCTCCATACGGACCTGAGTGACGTGTTGACAGCCTGTTCTCACGTCCGCTTTCCCACAATATATACAGCTAATGATGGAGGGCGAGTTCTTGGTTTCTTATGTGGGTTTATTGTTAGGCAGTTTCATTAACGTCCTCCCAGCGTGGCAACAACACACAACAACAGCAGTCAAGTTTCCGTCTACTGTAAAGCAGTTGGTCTGCCGTAAACAGCAATGTTGTGACACTTTTAAACAGGACAATACTGCCATCTACTGTACATGCATATGTGACCCACCCATAATGTGTCACAATTTTGTGTTGATTTATTTATTTTATTTTGTGGTTTGAATTAGTTTTTGGAGCTGTCATTCCACATTTATCAGTATTCACATTGGTCAGTAGGGGGCAGTAGGGCGTTTCTTCCCAATTGAATGCTATCACCTGCAGACCGGAAGTGTCTTGTCATTCTGATGAGCGCGACCAGTCTGTGAACAATTGAAACGTCCTGTGTGCTTTTTCCACCTGTATAACAGGTTAGTTTTGGTGAATCAACTCACTGAATAATATCCATGTGATCTTTATAAGTTTAAGTACACATTCTGATGGTGGAGCCTAACTCTAAAGTGTTTGTGAGTTGTAGTTTGTATTTGTGAATGAATCCAGTGCAAAGCTGCAGTAATCAATACAAAATGGCGACGTGAGTACGCAATGTTTGTATAAGAACTTCTGATCCTAATTCAGACTCCCAAATTAGAGCTCCCGTTTTCTTATTGATTTTATAATGTATATTTGTATAATGTGTGTGTTCTGAAATAGTGACAGAGAATAGAACAAGGATGGACAATTCAACCCTTAACTCAACAATGAGTAGAGGAGTGTTGTGTGTATATGTGTAAATAAATGAACACTGAAATTCAAGTATTTCTTTTATTTATTTATTTATTTATATTTATATATATATATATATATATATATATATATATATATATATATATATATATATATATATATATATATATATATATATATATATATGTAATAAAAAAAAATATATATATATAGCTAGAATTCACTGAAAGTCAAGTATTTCTTATATATATATATTAACCACGCCCCCAACCACGCCCCCCACCCCAACCACGCCCCCCACACCCCACGTCCCGAACTCGGAGGTCTCAAGGTTGGCAAGTATGCATCTACATAGGTGGAATAAATCGAGTTGTCGGGGATGAGCTGCACCTTTTAAACAGGCGCAAATTAAACTTGTTGGATGAATTAATTTTCAGATATCTAAGGTAGTCTCTTCTTGATCGTTTTTTGCAACAAATTGTATAAATAAGTCAGCGTGTGCACATGCACCGCACGCAAGCATGGGTGTGTTAAAGCAAAAGACACTCCGTGTGTCTGACACTTTTATCTGTTCTTCTCTTACCATAGACGAGGTGTACCTGCCACTTCTATCCACTTCTGAGATTTATTGTATGTGTTGTATTATCCCACTTTGTTGTTAGACTTGACAGCCACTACTAACACTTGGGGGTGAGGGAAGGCAGTACTGGAGGGGGTAGTTTCACAAACTGTGCAGTACCGTAGGGATGATGAACATCACTTTACATTTCTCACCTAACTTTATTCTTGTCAAGGGTTCCAGTGATGTCACGGTACATTGGCGGTGATGTATTAACAAAACATTTTGGAAAGTGGATGGATGGAAAATAACTTACAATTTTGACCTCTCCGTGGAAGACCGTAATGTCAGTCAGCTTGTTTTGCCCAGCACTTTAGCGGTTAATTGCATTGCACATACAAGGATATGATATGATGCTGTCTTTTCCTGACCTGTGTCATGGTCAAAGCAATTCAGTGAGAATGTTATGGCACACTGATGAAAACCTTGTCAAAACCAGTCTGTTTGGTAGCGCCTGTGTAGTTTATATTAAAAGTACAGGTGTTGCTTGCCTTACTTTTTCTTGCTTTTTGAAGTGCACCTCTTTATTTTTGTTTTATTACGTTTTTTGGAGAGTGCGTGTTTTTCCTGTATTTTGAATGTTGCTACCTAAAATACCTGATTTCGCAGCAACATTTAAAAAAAAAAAAAAAAAATGTTTTAGGGCTTATTTGTATTTCATTACCATCACACCCCCTTGTAACTCAGTGTTTTAAGTGTTTTTGGTCATTTTGCCCCAAAAAGCACAGGATTTCAACAAATCTAACAAAATGTGATTTATTTATATCTTACAGGGGCTGTTGCAAAACCAACCTTTCTTACCTCATGGGTACCTGTTTTTGTATATTTGGGATCTGCATAAGGCCATGTGCACACGAACAAGGAGAGTTTCAAAAACACATATTTAGGGTTAAAACAATCTCCATCCACACAAGTGCAGTTTCAAAACTGTCTATGTCTACACATAAACTCATACACCTGCTGTCATGCACATTTTGTCCAATCGGAAGCCTGAAAAAAGGAGCAATATCTGACTCGGTGGCATGATTATGTTTATTTTGATCGACTTTAGACGTTCAATGACATGCACATTATTTTTAAAACCAGCCTGCACGTACACAGAGCCCTGGGAACATTATTAAAGAGCGAATGCACGCCTGTGCTGCTGAAACCAAACACTGATAGAATTATAACATGTTCAGCAACATGGTGATGTACAAACCCCGTTTCCATATGAGTTGGGAAATTGTGTTAGATGTAAATATAAACGGAATACAATGATTTGTAAATCCTTTTCAACCCATATTCAGTTGAATGCACTACAAAGACAACATATTTGATGTACAAACTGATAAACTTTTTTTTTTTTGCAAATAATCATTAACTTTAGAATTTGATGCCAGCAACACGTGACAAAGAAGTTGGGAAAGGTGGCAATAAATACTGATAAAGTTGAGGAATGCTCATCAAACACTTATTTGGAACATCCCACAGGTGAACAGGCAAATTGGGAACAGGTGGGTGCCATGATTGGGTACAAAAGTAGATTCCATGAAATGCTCAGTCATTCACAAACAAGGATGGGGCGAGGGTCACCACTTTGTCAATAAATGCGTGAGCAAATTGTTGAACAGTTTAAGAAAAACCTTTCTCAACCAGCTACTGCAAGGAATTTAGGGATTTCACCATCTACGGTCCGTAATATCATCAAAGGGTTCAGAAAATCTGGAGAAATCACTGCACGTAAGCAGCTAAGCCCGTGACCTTCTATCCCTCAGGCTGTACTGCATCAACAAGCGACATCAGTGTGTAAAGGATATCGCCACATGTGCTCAGGAACACTTCGGAAACCCACTGTCAGTAACTACAGTTGGTCGCTACATCTGTAAGTGCAAGTTAAAACTCTCCTATGCAAGGAGAAAACCGTTTATCAACAACACCCAGAAACGCCGTCGGCTTCGCTGGGCCTGAGCTCATCTAAGATGGACTGATACAAAGTGGAAAAGTGTTCTGTGGTCTGACAAGTCCACATTTCAAATTGTTTTTGGAAACTGTGGACGTCGTGTCCTCCGGACCAAAGAGGAAAAGAACCATCCTGATGGTTATAGGCGCAAAGTTGAAAAGCCAGCATCTGTGATGGTATGGGGTTGTATTAGTGCCCAAGACATGGGTAACTTACACATCTGTGAAGGCGCCATTAATGCTGAAAGGTACATACAGGTTTTGGAGCAACATATGTTGCCATCCAAGCAACGTTACCATGGACACCCCTGCTTATTTCAGCAAGACAATGCCAAGCCACGTGTTACATCAACGTGGCTTCATAGTAAAAGAGTGCGGGTACTAGATTGGCCTGCTTGTAGTCCAGACCTGTCTCCCATTGAAAATGTGTGGCGCATTATGAAGCCTAAAATACCACAACGAAGACCCCCGGACTGATGAACAACTTAAGCTGTACATCAAGCAAGAATGGGAAATAATTCCACCTGAGAAGCTTAAAAAAAAGTGTTTCCTCAGTTCCCAAACATTTACTGAGTGTTGTTAAAAGGAAAGGCCATGTAACACAGTAGTGAACATGCTCTTTCCCAACTACTTTGGCACGTGTTGCAGCCATGAAATTCTAAGTTAATTATTATTTGCAAAAAAAAATAAAGTTTATGAGTTTGAACATCAAATATCTTGTCTTTGTAGTGCATTCAATTGAATATGGGTTGAAAAGGATTTGCAAATCATTGTATTCCGTTTATATTTACATGTAACACAATTTCCCAACTCATATGGAAACAGGGTTTGTATTATGCTCTGGGCCTGTTTTGCTGCCAATGGAACTGGTACTTTACAGAGAGTAAATGGGACAATGAAAAAGGAGGATTACCTCCAAATTCTTCAGGACAACCTAAAATCATCAGCCCGGAGGTTGGGTCTTGGGCGCAGTTGGGTGTTCCAACAGGACAATGACCCCAAACACACGTCAAAAGTGGTAAAGGAATGGCTAAATCAGGCTAGAATTAAGGTTTTAGAATGGCCTTCCCAAAGCCCTGACTTAAACGTGTGGACAATGCTGAAGAAACAAGTCCATGTCATAAAACCAACAAATTTAGCTGAACTGCACCAATTTTGTCAAGAGGAATGGTCAAAAATTCAACCAGAAGCTTGTGGATGGCTACCAAAAGCGCCTTATTGCAGTGAAACTTGCCAAGGGACATGTAACCAAATATTAACATTGCTGTATGTATACTTTTGACCCAGCAGATTTGGTCACATGTTCAGTAGAACAATAATAAATTCATAAAAGAACCAAACTTCATGAATGTTTTTTGTGACAAACAAGTATATGCCCCAATAACGCTATCACAAAAAAATAAGAGTTGTAGAAATTATTGGAAACTCAAGACAGCCATGACATTATGTTCTTTACAAGTGTGTGTACACTTTTGACCATGACTGTAGAAATCGACAGTCAAAGGCGTGCAACATGTCGGCTCTGAAAGAGGCTTAAGCTTTAGGAGTAGGGAAGATGCTACGAACATTTGTCATTGCTTGCTCCTGTCAAAAAACACAGATAGAAAAATCTAAAATAACCACATATGAAGCTCTGCACACTGGTTCCTCACCAACACAGCAGGTCAATCTAATTTGTTTGCTCATATGTGACCTGTATCGGATTTTTTCACGTCAATGTGATCAGTACAATTCCGATATTTTAAAATGCAACCCAGACCTCTTACGTATGTTGATATAAATCTGATAGTATCCGATGCAACTGCAGGCTTAATGATCAGGTCAAATTTATCCGACCCATACGTCATTGAAAGGTGACGAACGTCACTGTTCTTCGCCAAAATAAACAGGCGCAAAAGTAAAAGATGGAAAAAGGAGTGGGAAAAACTGTCAGTTATAAAATATGGAGGACTTGCATCAATGTCCCACTGCTCTGCCTCCTCACCAACATGCTCATCGGTATCGACATTAATAGGACCCTCCCTTTTGCAGTGAAGAGTCCTGCCAGAATATTTTGTTCTAAAATAATAAGAGGACACGTGAGCTCAAGTTTAACAATTTATTCTACAAAACAGGCACAAGTACAAACAATATTAATACTAGCGCTGTGAGAGAGTGAACCAAGCTATCCAAAGGTTGAAGCAGTCTCTAAAAAGGTTGCCCGTCTTGGCAGGAACCGAAACTGAAACTTAACTTGATACCTTTTCTTCTTCACTCTCTCTCAAGGACCAGCCTTTATGGCAGCATTAATAATAATATATACATGTGAGAGTGCATAGATAAAGAACAAGGGTGAGCTCATTAGTAGGGATGTAACGATATCAACATCTTATGGTAGGATATTATTGGGATATATGCCAAAAAAAAAAAAGACTTAAAAGGTTATAGTGTGTTAAATAAAGTGGCAGGAATGTTTAGAATAAACACACATACTGTAATTGAACATCCATCCATCCATCCATTTTCTACCGCTTATTCCCTTCGGGGTCGCGGGGGGCGCTGGAGCCTATCTCAGCTACAATCGGGCGGAAGGCGGGGTACACCCTGGACAAGTCGCCACTTCATCGCAGGGCCAACACAGATAGACAGACAACATTCACACTCACATCCACACACTAGGGCCAATTTAGTGTTGCCAATCAACTTATCCCCAGGTGCATGTCTTTGGAGGTGGGAGGAAGCCGGAGTACCCGGAGGGAACCCACGCAGTCACGGGGAGAACATGCAAACTCCACACAGAAAGATCCCGAGCCCGGGATTGAACCCAAGACTACTCAGGACCTTCGTATTGTGAGGCAGATGCACTAACCCCTCTTCCACTGTAATCAAATCAAATCAAATCAACTTTATTTATAAAGCACATTTAAAATTGACCACAGGGGTAGCCAAAGTGCTGTACAATGGCCAGGTTAAAAGAAAATACGAGAACCGAGCAAACACAACACAACACAAACAGAGCACGATAAAAGATAAATAACTCAAATAAATAATAAATAATAACAATAATAATAATGCTAAAATTGCTCAAAAAGGTTCATTATGTCTTCTTATTCATATACTTTTAAAATGTTCTTGTAATCAGTCAATGTTTTTGGTATATTAAAAGAATATTTATTATTTATTACTCCAAACAAGTGTTTTAAAGGCCTACTAGAACCCACTACTACCGACCATGCAGTCTGATAGTTTATACATCAATGATGAAATCTTAACATTGCAACACATGCCAATACGGCCGGGATAGCTTACTAAAGTGCAATTTTAAATTTTGCGCCAAATATCCTGCTGAAAACGTCTCGATATGATGACGTCAGCGCGTGACGTCACGGATTGTGGAGGACATTTTAGGACAGCATGGTGGCCAGCTATTAAGTCGTCTGTTTTAATCGCAAGATTCCACAGTATTCTGGACGTCTGTGTTGGTGAATCTTTTGCAATTTGTTCAATGAACAATGGAGACAGCAAAGAAGAAATCTGTAGGTGGGAAGCGGTGTATTGCGGCCGACTGCAGCAACACAAACACAGCCGGTGTTTCATTGTTTACATTCCCGGAAGATGACAGTCAAGCTTTACCATTGGCCTGTGGAGAACTGGGACAACAGAGACTCTTACCAGGAGGACTTTGAGTTGGATGCGCAGACGCGGTACCGTGAGTACGCATGCAGCTGCAGCTTCCAAACATTTGATCCCTTGCCCGTACGTGGGTGCCACTATGTGCATGTCACGTACGTAACTTTGGGGACTTTGGGGAAATATATGTGCTGTATGAACTTTGGAGAGGTGAACTGTACTTTGGGCTGTGGGATTGAGTGTGTTGTGCAGGTGTTTGAGTTGTATTGGCGGGTTATATGGACGGGAGGGGGGAGGTGTTTGTTATGCGGGATTAATTTGTGGCATACTAAATATAAGCCTGTGTTGTGGCTAATAGAGTATATATATGTCTTGTGTTTATTTACTGTTTTAGTCATTCCCAGCTGAATATCAGGTCCCACCCGCCTCTCTAGTCCTTCACTCTCACTTTCCTCATCCACAAATCTTTCATCCTCGCGCAAATTAATGGGGAAATTGTCGCTTTCTCGGTCCGAATGGCTCTCGCTGCTGGTGGCCATGATTGTAAACAATGTGCAGATGTGAGGAGCTCCACAACCTGTGACGTCACGCTACTCGTCTGCTACTTCCGATACAGGCAAGGCTTTTTTATCAGCGACCAAAAGTTGCGAACTTTATCGTCGTTGTTCTCTACTAAATCCTTTCAGCAAAAATATGGCAATATCGCGAAATGATCAAGTATGACACATAGAATGGACCTGCTATCCCCGTTTAAATAAGAAAATCGCATTTCAGTAGGCCTTTAAAGTGCAAATATTTGTGCGGGAATATCCATTGTCTCTCATCTTTTACTTCTACAGTAGACATTTTTATAGCTGTTTGGAAAATGCAGTTTCTCAGAAAATATAACTCACATTTTAACTATCAATAATGTAAATACCTCACAAATTGTCGTTTAGCTTCGCTGGCTTCATCTTTTCCCTGGTGATGGTAGCTTATCCTGTGTGCAGCTATTGCTTTCCCTGGGCACGGTGTGCATTGACAAAGTCTGTTTGGGCTTGGAACACGCCAGACAAACGTGGCGCACTTTATTACCTCGGCCACAGAGGTTATGTTTTCGCCAGTTTGTCTGTTTGTTAGCAACATAACTCAAACAGTTCTTTTGAGAAAAACTATTCCTCTTATTGACTACGAGGTGGAACACACTTCACTTCCTGCTTCCTCTCTCTCTTTTTTGATTTGATACTGTCACATGTCACGGTATTTATCTAAACCATTTACACCCCTACTAATAAGGGATCGACCTATTTTTGTCTGGGCCTATTATCGGCGCCGATATTTGACACTTTGACGTATATCGATATCAGCCTTCCTTTATCGGTATTGGGCGATATTTTAATTTTTTAAAACATTTTTACAACTACAACTAATATACATCAGCAAATACAATATATACATATATGATACCAGTATTTAGTATTAAAAAAATAAAATAAAATAACTGTAATAATAAGTAGAGAGTAAGTCAGTACCGGTAGTAATAACCAGAGGTGGGTAGTAACGCGCTATATTTACTCCGTTACATCTACTTGAGTAACTTTTGGGATAAATTGTACTTCTAAGTGTAGTTTTAATGCAACATACTTTTACTTTTACTTGAGTATATTTATAGAGAAGAAACGCTACTTTTACTCCGCTACTTTTACTCCGCTACTTTTACTCCGCTACTTTTATCTACATTCAGCTCGCTACTCGCTACTAATTTTTATCGATCTGTTAATGCACGCTTTGTTTGTTTTGGTCTGTCAGACAGACCTTCATAGTGCCTGCGTTTCAACAAATACAGTCACTGGTGACGTTCACTCCGTTCCACCAATCAGATGCAGTCACTGGTGACGTTGGACCAATCAAACAGAGCCAGGGGTCACATGACCTGACTTAAACAAGTTGAAAAACGTATTCGGGTGTTATCATTTAGTGGTCAATTGTACGGAATATGTACTGTACTGTGCAATCTACTAATAAAAGTTCCAATCAATCAATCAAAAGTGTGAAGGAAAAAAGACCCTTTTTTATTTCAACCGTACATCCCGTCAAAAGCCTAAAGACTGCCTGCACAGTTTCTGTCTTCACAATAAAAGTGCCGCTCCATCGCGCCTGCGCTTTCAAAATAAGAGTCTCCGAAAGCCAGTGCAAACAAGCTAGCAAGCTAGCAAGCTACGGAGTTTGCCGCCAATGTATTTCTTGTAAAGTGTATAAAAACGAATATGGAAGCTGGACAAATAAGAAGCCAAAAACCAACCACTTTCATGTGGTATTAGACAGAAAGGAGGAACTTTTTTTCTCCTCCATTTGAAAACGTGGACGTTATCAGCACTACTGTCTGATTACAATCAATGCAAGTCATCAGAATCAGGTAATACACCAACTTATATTCTTGTTTTCATGAAAGAAAGGAATCTATATGTGTTAAACATGCATGTATATTCATTAAAACACCTTTAACATGTAAACAAAAACGGCAAAATAAATAAATATAAATTATATACTGTATATATCAATGTATGTATATATATATATATATATATATATATATATATATATATATATATATATATATGTATATGTGTGTGTATATGTTACTCATCAGTTACTCAGTACTTGAGTAGTTTTTTCACAACATACTTTTTACTTTTACTCAAGTAAATATTTGGGTGACTACTCCTTACTTTTACTTGAGTAATAAATCTCTAAAGTAACAGTACTCTTACTTGAGTACAATTTCTGGCTACTCTACCCACCTCTGGTAATAACCAGTCCTCCTTTCTGCTAAAGGGGTAAGATTAAAAAACCTCTACTTCTTCCTACTCCTTTTCAGACATGATGTAAAGAGAAATTAAGATATGTAAAATATGCGAAGTATAATATTGAAGCTGTATACACACATGTTCAAAATAGACTTCAACCTACCAACCAACCAATTTCAGGGTTCCTCAGGAGGAAACCTTACAATCTAATAAATCCATAAACTGCTGTAAAACTGATTAGCTTGCAAGTTATTGCGATGTAGAAAAATCCCAAATCAAATTGTGAAATGCAAATGTTGATGCTTCTCAATATACACACATAATAAAGGTGTTTGTGATATCGTCTGATGTTGTTTGGTGCTAAATTAACCACAACATTAGTGCAGTATTAAATATTATGTCGCTGCTGGCCCGACGTTTCCTAAAAAATAATGTTAAAAAATAAAACAACTTAAAACTTTGTCCAGCTGTTTACTGACGTGTACTATTCGTGTTTAACTAAATTTTACTGCAAATTAATATCGGGCTCCTGAGTACTAATAATCTGCATCAACCCTGAAAAAAACATATCGGTCAATCTCTAGAGCTCCTCCTGTGTATCTCTTCATAGTAGAACCAAGGCCGATTCGAAGGCGTTCCTGCTTTGCCAAAAATAGGGAAAATATTCCTCTCACAACGTCGAACCAACTGCCCCGAAGCCCTTTCAAACTAGCATAGCTAAAATGAATGCCCTCTTTCTTAATCTTCTACATCAGTGATTCTCAAACTGTGCTATGTTTGCCAAATAATCTCTCGATTAAAATACAGTGTTTTATTTTCTTACATTCAAACATGGTGTTACTGTTCAAACTGTGTGTAAGGTGACCAAAAATATTAAATAGACTTGTTAAATAAAACCTCTGCCTTGTTTTTACGTCACAGTATTTTAGTGTTGGTCATTATGATGGTACTTGGCGAGCCAAATGTTTTTATGAGGTAGTACTTGGTGAAAAAAGTTTGAGACCCACTTTCTATATTAAATAATGAATGTTGACACCGCTTGCATAAACTCCTTCAAGTTGCCATAAATTAGCCAGGACTGGCATTACTGCCACCGCAAATGTATAGTAGTTACCAAATAAGGTAATAGCTAGCCTCGTTCTTCTTCTTTTTTATTTTTTTATTCCAAAACCCTGTGATTTTTTGTTGTCTCTTACATGTCAGTCCATTTACTACATCAGCGCTCTGTTGAGTTGAGTTGAGTTTGAGTTTATTTGGAACATGCATGCATACAACATGATACATCACAATTTCCAGTTTCTCTTTTTAACATGTTCGAAAAGGAGTAGGAAGAATCAGAGCTTATTTGGTCCTACCCCTTTTCCTTTACATAGCAGTTGCTAAAACTTTTGTTCAATGCCTGTTCTTAATTTATTCACAATATACTCCATACGTAATAACAATAAAAATAAATAAATAATTGGTGAAGTAAGTTATATTTCATATGGTGAGGTAAGTAAGATTATCTAGAAAATTAATGGATGGATGAGATAAATTCAGAATCTTTATCATGGTTCTTCTTCTTTGTACTTTGTAAACGTTAAGTTTGAAGAGTTTCTTGAAGTGAATCATATTTGCACATTGTTTGATTTCTTTGTTTAAGCCATTCCATAATTGAATCCCACATACTGATATACTGAAGGTCTTAAGTGTTGCACGTGCGTACAAATGTTTTAAATTACATTTTTCTCTAAGATTATACAAACTCTGTTTCCATATGAGTTGGGAAATTGTGTTAGATGTAAATATAAACGGAATACAATGATTTGCAAATCCTTTTCAACCCATATTCAATTGAATGCACTACAAAGACAACATATTTGATGTTCAAACTCATACATTTTTTATTTTTTTTGCAAATAATAATTAACTTAGAATTTCATGACTGCAACACGTGCCAAAGTAGTTGGGAAAGGGCATGTTCACCACTGTGTTACATAGCCTTTCCTTCTAACAACACTCAGTAAACGTTTGGGAACTGAGGAGACACATTTTTTAAGCTTCTCAATTGGAATTCTTTCCCATTCTTGCTTGATGTACAGCTTAAGTTGTTCAACAGTCCGGGGGTCTCCGTTGTGGTATTTTAGGCTTCATAATGCGCCACACATTTTCAATGGGAGACAGGTCTGGACTACAGGCAGGCCAGTCTAGTACCCGCACTCTTTTACTATGAAGCCATGTTGATGTAACACGTGGCTTGGCATTGTCTTGCTGAAATAAGCAGGGGCGTCCATGGTAACGTTGCTTGGATGGCAACATATGTTGCTCCAAAACCTGTATGTACCTTTCAGCATTAATGGCGCCTTTACAGATGTGTATGTTACCCATGTCTTGGGCACTAATACACCCTCATACCATCACAGATGCTGGCTTTTCAACTTTTTGCCTATAACAATCCGGATGGTTCTTTTCCTCTTTGGTCCAGAGGACACGACGTCCACTGTTTCCAAAAACAATTTGAAATGTGGACTCGTCAGACCACAGAACACTTTTCCACTTTGTATCAGTCCATCTTAGATGAGCTCAGGCCCAGCGAAGCCGACGGTGTTTCTGGGTGTTGTTGATATACGGTTTTCGCCTTGCATAGGAGAGTTTTAACTTGCACTTACAGATGTAGCGACCAACTGTAGTTACTGACAGTGGGTTTCTGAAGTGTTCCTGAGCCCATGTGGTGACATCCTTTACACACTGATGTCGCTTGTTGATGCAATACAGCCTAAGGGATCGAAGGTCACGGGCTTAGCTGCTTACGTGCAGTGATTTCTCCAGATTCTCTGAACCCTTTGATGATATTACGGAGTGTAAATGCTGAAATCCCTAAATGTCTTGCAGTAGCTGGTTGAGAAAGGTTTTTCTTAAACTGTTCAACAATTTGCTCACGCATTTGTTGACAAAGTGGTGACCCTCGCCCCATCCTTGTTTGTGAATGACTGAGCATTTCATGGAATCTGCTTTTATACCCAATCATGGCACCCACCTGTTCCCAATTTGCCTGTTCACCTGTGGGATGTTCCAAATAAGTGTTTGATGAGCATTCCTCAACTTTATCAGTATTTATTGCCACCTTTCCCAACTTCTTTGTCGCGTGTTGCTGGCATCAAATTCTAAAGTTAATGATTATTTGCAAAAAAAAAAAAAGTTTATCAGTTTGAACATCAAATATGTTGTCTTTGTAGCATATTTAACTGAATATGGGTTAAAAATGATTGTAAAATCATTGTAATCCGTTTATATTTACATCTAACACAATTTCCCAACTCGTATGGAAACGGGGTTTGTATTTCTCCTCTTTTGTTGAGAAGAAGTGTTGGTGGATAACATAAGTGTGATCTTGCAAGCCACACACAAAAGAACACACAATGTTTTTTATATTGTTTTTATTATCGTCGTGTGTGCCATCTAGAAAATGTGTTAAGCTTTTTTTACACATTTGTGTGTACCAGGCCTTGGTCTTCCTGTTGGGGTTGTAAAACCGGCCTTGCGTCTCTGCCACAGCCAGATAGAGTCATTAATTACACAGATCGTTTTCAATGCTCAGCCTGTTACTCCATGACTGAGCTCATGATCTGTACACAGTTTGGGAGACTACCTTTGGGAATGGGTGTGTGTGTGTGTGTGTGTGTGTGTGTGTGTGTGTGTGTGTGTGTGTGTGTGTGTGTGTGTGTGTGTGTGTGTGTGTGTGTGCGTGTGCGTGTGTGTGTGTGTATAGACACAGGCCAGTTTAGGACCGAGGTCATTCATCACATCTTCTCAATATTAGAGTAGTAGATGTCTGATGATTGCATTTTCTGTGAAACAAGAACTAATCTAAGTGTGCACTTGTGTGCATGTGTGTGTTTGATTGATGGGTCAGTAAAAGAGCAAAGATGAATTTTGGTAGTGTGTGTTGTTGTGTATGACACACACCATTCAGCCTTGGGGACAGAGGAAGCAGATCGCTGTGCCTCCTGCAGGGGGTGCCGTGTCCCCCAGCAGGGAGGTGCAGCAGGCAAACAGAGGGGTTCCTGTAGATGCTTCTAGACCCCAACACACTCCACCCCACTGAGCGACAAAAAGGTTGAATCGGTTGGCGGGACCCCGTGCCCCTCTAAACCTTCAGTAATGCATAATTCATGTGCAAATAGCAATTTCTACATTTTGCTTAGGGTGGCGGGGGTAAGTGCAGAAACGGCAAGATTAAGTTCTATAACAACTGCCGCACTCTCATTTCTTCAAAGATAGTTATTATTTGACTGAAAAGTGTGAGTAAATCAAATGTACATTGAAACACAAACCTGTGATTTATTTGCAATGAATGCATTTTGCACACTTGTGAATATTCACAAATTGTAATCTTTATGAGAAATTAAAGTGTCTGGGCCTTCTGACACCTAAACTGCAAACATATTTTTTGAATCCCAAACGCCTGAGCTCTCAAATAAACACGTCATTACTTTGAGCTATGATAGATGACTCTGAAGAAAGATCTTTAAACACAAAAAAACCCTATCCGTTACAGCAGTGTTTTTCAACCACTGTGCCGCGGCGTGAGATACAGTCTGGTGTGCCGTGGGAGATCATCTAGTTTCACTTATTTGGGTTAAAAATATTTTTTGCAAACCAGTAATTATAGTCTGCACATATGTGTTGTTGTTGAGTGTCGGTGCTGTCTAGAGCTCGGCAGAGTAACCGTGTAATACTCTTCCATATCAGTAGGTGGTAGCCGGTAGCTAATTGCGCTGTAGATGTCAGGAACAGCGGGAGGCAGTGTGCAGGTAAAAAGCTGTATAATGCTTAAACCAAAAATAAACAAAAGGTGAGTGCCCCTAAGAAAAGGCATTGAAGCTTAGGGAAGGCTATGCAGAAGAAAACTAAAACTGAACTGGCTACAAAGTAAACAAAAACAGAATGCTGGACGACAGCAAAGACTTACTTACTGTGGAGCAAAGACGGTGTCCACAAAGTACATCCGAACATGACATGACAATCAACAATGTCCCCACAAAGAAGGATAAAAACAACTGAAATATTCTTGATTGCTTAAACAAAGCAGGTGTGGGGAATAGCGGTCAAGGAAGACATGAAACTGCCACAGGAAAATACCAAAAAAAGAGAAAAAGCCACCAAATTAGGAGCGCAAGACAAGAACTAAAACACTACACACAGGAAAACAGCAAAAAACTCAAAATAAGTCAGGGCGTGATGTGACAGGTGGTGACAGCACACCTACTTTGAGACAAGAGCAACATTGATGCACGCTTGGTTATGGTTTAAAGTCATACCCAACAATTGACTTTAAACTTTTTACTGTCAACTGTGTTTAGTTTTTTAATGATTTCTGCTGGTGGTGTGCCTCCAAATTTTTTCAATGCAAAAAATGTGCCTTGGCTCAAAAAAGGTTGAAAAACACAGCGTTACAGGACAACAGTCGACCTTGGATTTGTTATAATCCAACTGCTTGCGTCATAAAATCTTTATTTACTATAAATATGTATTTTCTAAGTAACATCTATTGACAGATCACATAGAAGATTTGCATTGCAGGCTTAACACATCTCACTTTCTAACATTCTTGGCATTATGGAAATAATCTAAATCACCATTAATCGAACCTTCTACCACAATTTTGGTTGATGCACGTTTATCCAACTGTCAACTATTAACTGACATTTTCGGTACAAGCTGCTCACATTTTGTTGTCAGCTCCGTGTTTGAGTTTTACTCCATGACACTTCTGTGTAGTGGTATTGACTTAGTAGAGAAAGAAATACAAGAGGTAAAAAAAACTAACTAAATGACGCAGATGGTAGTTTTATGTCAGTAAGAAGCTCTAAATGTCAATTTTGATTATTTCTCGATGAAAGCTCTACTCTTAACTGTCACACAGTTATAAACAACAAAAGAAACAACTTTGAAAATAGGTGTTAAGGCTGGAGACAGAACCCAAATGTACAAAAAGAAAATATTTTACAAGCATCAACAGAGTACAGTTCATGAAAATTTAGTCACAAAAACAATATGAGTTCAATACCAGCAAAATATATTTAGCAAAAATGTAAAATAAAAGAATAAAAAAAAAACAAGAACTACAATGGACACACGACTGAAAGGGGAGCTGCACATTTTTTGGAATTTTGCCTATCGCTCACAATCATTATGAAAGACATGATGACGGATGTATTTTTCTAATGCATTCTAATTTGTAAATACACGTAAATAAAAGTCAGCTTACAACAGAGCCAATAGGAGGTCCTTTATTCTGCCCATACAATCTGATAAATAACCATTCAAAAAGCGCCAACAATACTCCATTTACATTTCCTGACTTGAATCTTAAAGGGGAACATTATCACCAGACCTATGTAAGCGTCAATATATACCTTGATGTTGCAGAAAAAAGACCATATATTTTTTTAACCGATTTCCGAACTCTTAATGGGTGAATTTTGGCGAATTAATCGCCTTTCTATTATTCGCTCTCGGAGCGATGACGTCACAACGTGACGTCACATCGGGAAGCAATCCGCCATTTTCTCACTTTCGTCGGTGTGTTGTTGGACGGTGTAACAACACGAACAGGGACGGATTCAAGTTGCACCAGTGGCCCAAAGATGCGAAAGTGGCAAGAAATTGGACAAAATGTGTTCAAAATACGAGGGTGTGGGGAAAGCCGACGAAATGCTCAGTCGTTTGTTCCGCACACTTTACCGACGAAAGCTATGCTACGACAGAGATGGCAAGAATGTGTGGATATCCTGCGACACTCAAAGCAGATGCTGACATCAACTCCAAAACTGGACAGATCAGCTTTCAGGAAAAGAGAGCGGATGAGCGTATGTCTACAGAATATATTAATTGATGAAAACTTTATTCATTACTCGCGGTTTTACGTAAATTATTATACATAAACTGTTTCCCAATAATTTAGCTTAAAAACAATTATTTTTTTCAATCATTCGAGTACATTCTTGTGTAATGCAGTATTTTGTGTCTACTTAGGTATGGTTAACCTGAGTGCTGAAATCGTGGAAAAATATATGTTCTTAGCGCGCCTGAAATGGGCTGTCTGCACTCTCAAAGTGCATGTTGTTGCCAAATGTATTTCATATGCTGTAAACCTAGTTCATAGTTGTTAGTTTCCTTTAATGCCAAACAAACACATACCAATCGTTGGTTAGAAGGCGATTGCCGAATTCGTCCTCGCTTTCTCCCGTGTCGCTGGCTGTCGTGTCGTTTTCGTCGGTTTCACTTGCATACGGTTCAAACCGATATGGCTCAATAGCTTCAGTTTCTTCTTCAATTTCGTTTTCGCTACCTGCCTCCACACTACAACCATCCGTTTCAATACATGCGTAATCTGTTGAATCGCTTAAGCCGCTGAAATCCGAGTCTGAATCCGAGCTAAAGCTATACCTTGCTGTTCTATCCGCCATGTTTGTTTGTATTGGCATCACTGTGTGACGTCACAGGAAAATGGACGGGTGTATATAACCCGTGTATAGAGTGTATAGGCACTTTGAAGCTTTTTTTAGGGATATTGCGTGATGGGTAAAATTTTGAAAAAAACTTCGAAAAATAAAATAAGCCACTGTGAACTGATTTTTAATGGTTTTTACCCTTCTGAAATTGTGATAATGTTCCCCTTTAAGTATTAGTGATATTGTTATTACAATCGATCACACATACAAACTATGCCTATCTTGACATGATCGACTGATGAGCTGCTTTCTCGTTCCCTTGCTCGTCAAACTTTATTTGTGATCATAAATCATGCCTTTCACCTGGATAGTAGAAGGATGCGGACGTATTCTGACAAGTTGGTACACTATAAACAGCCAATTTAGACCAGGGAATTGGCGAGAACGACACGAAAAGACGCTTGGTTCCACCTCCCTTTTCTTAGAGAGGATTATGAGTCATTCTTCATCTAAATGGGAATATATGAATATCCAAGCATCCTAATGACAGCAGACATTGTACACTAAGTGATTTTTTATTATGTTTGTTAGCTATCATGATGTCTGCAGTAAGTAATAATCAGTGATGCTGAAAAAAAACCCAACGGCGCGATGTGTTGTTGAAATTAATGCGCCACATAAGGTTAAATTGATCAAATTACGTAAATATTAAATGTTCTTATAAATGTGCCCGCTACTACATTGCATATGTACTTTTATCATGTATATAAAACCTTAATGGAGGTGTTTGGGTGTTTTTTTGAGGACGACTCCATCGGCTCCATTGTGAGCAGACATTTAATCGCATTTATTTACTTTTTAGAATGCATAAAAAAATACATCCATGGTCATGTCTTTCATATTGATTGTGAATGATAAGCACTTTTTAAAAAGTGCAGTTCCCCTTTAAAAAAAAAAAAAGAGTGTCCAGACATAAAAAATTGGGACACAGGGGTTTTCAACTAAATTGTTCTTAAGAACCACATTTCCAGGACTGGGGGATCAGACCTTTCACTTCACTGTTATTTTTCTTTTGAGAACCAGCATCCTCTGTAGTGGATTATTGTTTTTGTTGTATTTATTTTGTCAGAGGACACATTTCAGTAAAAATAGCCATAGTATGCAAAATACAAGTGTCCTCTGCAGTAGATGCTGGCCTTAGGTTAAAATGTCAATGCAAGGAATTTCCTGCAAAAGTCTCTCCCAAGTTGAACTGAACTAGGGGTCCGGTCTGGTGTGAATAGCCCTGTCTTTGGTCTTACTGCTTTGCTTTGAAACAAGTGCCAGGAACAAATTCTACAGAAGCTAAACAAAGAAGAAAACATTTGCGTGATACTTTTCAAAAGTCCCACTCATGTTACTTAGGTTAGGTCTTAAGGAAGAAGTCCCGTAGTGTCAATTTTGGCCAGGGAAATTAAACGTTAACTGTCCATCAAATGTGGTTCAATGTGCTTGTTGATGATGGAAATAAATAATTGGTGGTTATGTTTTAATGACTGTAAAGTGAAAAGAAAGCATTCAGGACCTCAGACGAAATTGTGTTCTCTACCTTCCTCTCCGTCTGGACCAATGCCATCCCAAATGACTTTACCTTGGTCTATGTCCAACAAAAGCTCTCTACTGAATTTCATTCTCTTTCAAATTTGTGTTTGAATAACCCTCAAGCTACAAATCAAAGGATGTCGGACACGGGGAGTTAGGTCATGAGGTATAGATCATCGTGGGTTCCACAGACATCTCCTTGGAAGAGAGACGGGGACGGCTGGCTGCTACTTTGACTGATGGCATAGACTGAGCGGGTGGGGCGGGAGCGTTTGGTGCCCATTCTCCTGAGACTAAGTCCATGTCTGTGCCAAACCTCTCATTTCCTTGCCACAAAATATTTCATTAAGCTTTTAACTCTTTGCAAGGTAATGGACTTGACATTTTTGAGTTTCTGTTTTTGTTGCCTGCTATTTGAAGTCAACCAGATGTTTACAAATGAAATTATGGACTGAAACTGGGAAATGGCTGAAGCTGCCTAATACCCAAACAGCACAGCAGAACATTTCACGGGGTACAACCATTCAGGTCCCAGTTGCACCGATATAATTAAGACCTCTTCTTAATTACCTAATATGCCTAATTAGCAGCATTTCTGAGCTGTAAGAGTGATAAGAATTACAAGGATGTTAAGTCTTTTTGTCACTGCTTTTTATTCTGAATGTTAATGAAATTAGTATCATAATGGAAACAAACCACGCTGGGTTTGGACCAAAGGGCACAGCCAGCTTTTTATGATGCTGAGCGTTTAATTACATGGCGCTAAGGAGGGACAGAACTCATACGAAACAAAGACAAACGTTTAGCTATGTGTTGCTTTGTTCGGTGTAGTAATACACCGTACGTTTCTCCACACTGATGTGATGGTGATGATGCGATGCTGTCATCAGGCCGGGTGAGGCCGGCCTACCAATCCTGCTGTTGCATTCTCGGTCACTTAATTAGAAGTTGTTGGTACCACAGAAGGTGTCACTAACCTTTTCAGGGGCTGAACAGATGGTGTCCCTTCTTTTTGAGGTCCTGCCAATGCCCACTCTGTGTGGCTCCTGGGAAAATGACCTAACTCGCAGGCAGCTGCTTAGTGCGGCTTGAGTGATTCTTTACAGCCACTTCTATTGGGGGCGACTTTGTGGCAAGTATACCGCGGCAAACAATGGCTAAAACTGCTGTAGCTTGGTCCCTACTATCTACCGCAGAGAAATTTGCTGCATCGTTATTATGGCAGTTTTTATAGCAACACGAAGGTAAAAACCTCAATGTCCGAATTTGAACAGAGGTCTTGGTATAGCCGGCAGATGGTGTGAATATCAGCAGAGAAAGGACCGGCGAGGGCAGGCAGAACAAAAAGTGAAAATAGTTCTTTGACAGTTACAAAGAGGCCCCATGGAGAGGTTGGGGGAGTGGTCTTTTCCCTAATGGATAAAAAGGAGGGAGTAGATCTTGCACGGGCGTTCGTTGTCGAGGAGCAAAAGTAGATGGTTGAAATAGCACAGATTTGAAATATGTGAAGGCGGGGCATTCGGGGGTGTAACATGCTCCTTGCTGCTCGGACAAAATATCGGCTGTCACTCTTGAGTTACTTGGCTCAACCACCTTCGTACCACGCGGGAAGTTGGCTGCAGCTATCTGACTAATTTATTGAAAAGCATGAAATTGTGAGAGTCGCACTTTAAAGTTTCAAAAAATAACATTTAGTGATTTACGTATCTATTCGCAGGATGCATCAACTCTTGAGGCTCCTCATTTCTGTTGATAAAACAGCTAAAAAGGCCAAAGAGTCTTCTTGGAAAGTGGTTCAGCACAGCGGTGTTTCAGTAACATGGCAGGGGACATAAAATCTGTCATTTTCATCATGTTCTTTCATGGGTAAACCTGTTTCCTGCAGCTATCTCCATCAGATATATGTCTGTGTGGCTTTATGGCCGCGAAGCAGGGGCAGGCTCGATCGATCTTTAGAGCAATAGGATTTAATAGGTGCACAACTCTGTGGCTAAGGGGTATAAGGTGGGGTGGGTATATTTAATCACTCAAAGAGGGTAGGAGGACAAGCCCTGTTCACCCATACGTTCAACTTTATGAGGATATTGGCTATTTTTGTTTTCGTTATGCTGACAAAAATCATCGATATTGATTGATGTGGATCCTCAAAAATATATATATATACATATTATATATTATCATAATGTATCATACATATACATATATATATATATATATTTATACATAAATGTATATTATATACAGTACAGGCCAAAAGTTTGGACACACCTTCTCATTTCAATGCGTTTTCTTTATTTTCATGACTATTTACATTGTAGATTGTCACTGAAGGCATCACAACTATGACATCTGTGAAGTGAAAACCCTTTCAGGTGACTACCACTTGAAGCTTATCAAGAGAATGCCAAGAGTGTGCAAAACAGTAATTGGAGCAAAGGGTGGCTATTTTGAAGAAACTCGAATATAAAACATGTTTTCAGTCATTTCACTTTTTTTGTGAAGTACATAACTCCACATGTGTTCATTCATAGTTTTGATGCCTTCAGTGACAATCTACAATGTAAATAGTCATGAAAATAAAGAAAATGCATAACATGAGAAGGTGTGTCCAAACTTTTGGCCTGTACTGTGTGTGTGTGTGTGTGTGTGTGTGTGTGTGTGTGTGTGTGTGTGTGTGTGTGTGTGTGTGTGTGTGTGTGTGTGTGTGTGTGTGTGTGTGTGTGTGTGTGTGTGTGTGTGTGTGTGTGTGTGTGTATATATATATATATATATATATATATATATATATATATATATATATATATATATATATATATATATATATTTGTGGTTGCCGATACGATTCTGGTACGATGTTATTTTTTTAGAGCGATACGATCTGAAACGATTGAGTGAGTTGAAATGGATTCAATAACTTTTTAGCAAAAAACAAACAAACACAAAAACAGTGAAATAAATAAATACCGTATTTTCCGCACCATAAGGCGCCCTGGGTTAAAAGCCGCGCCTTCAATGAACGGCATATTTCAAAACTTTGTCCTCCTACAAGCCGCCCGGTGTTGTAAGCCGCATCTAACTGCGCTAAAGGAATGTCAAAAAAACAGTCAGATAGGTCAGTCAAACTTTAATAATATATTAAAAACCAGCGTTCTAACAACTCTGTTCACTCCCAAAATGTACGCAAATGTGCAATCACAAACATACGTATATCAACATGGACAGAGCTGCGTGAAAAAAGCCACCCGGCCTCTTCGCGTAAACTTAAACTTACCTTAACCACTCGCTCATCTTTTCTTCATCCATCCCTTCGAGTTAGCTTTTATGATGACGTCGGCTGGAAAGGTCTCTTTTGGCAAGGTCTTCCTTTTGAATATCACCATGGGTGGAAGTTTCTGGCCATTAGCATGGCAAGCTAGAACCACAGTGAAGGATGACTTCTCATTCCCTGTGGTGCGAATATTCACCGTACGTGCTCCCGTTGTATCCACAGTGCGGTTCACAGGAATATCAGTTGCTGTGAAATAGTAATCCGTGTGCGGATGGAGAGATTGCGTCTTTTCATGAACCGGATCCCTGACGCTTAGTAGGAGCCATTTTGTGGTCTTTACAGATGTAAACACACCAAGGAAATGAAACGTACGGTATATCCGTGCGCTTTTTCTTCTTCTACGCGGGCGGGTGGTTGCTTACAGTAGAAGAAGAAGCGCTTCCTGTTCTATGGGGGCGGGTGCTTACCTTGGCGGTTGCTTGCGTAGAAGAAGAAGCGCTTCCTGTTCTACCGGGAAAAAAGATGGCGGCTGTTTACCGAAGTTGCGAGATCGAAACTTTATGAAAATGAATCGTAATATTAATCCATATATAAAGCGCACCGGGTTAAAAGCCGCACTGTCAGCTTTTGAGTAAATCTGTGGTTTTTAGGTGCGGCTAATAGTGCGGAAAATACGGTACTGGCTACTGGACACTGCAGGTGAAGTTTCCTATATTCCTGATATTTCTTGTAGGAGAATTAAGTATAAATTATTTATCGATACATCAGGCATACAGGTATAAACAACAACTAGTGGTCAAGGCAGTTCCCCCACCCGGCCATACAGTATCTGTTCTACGCCCTCGTGTTGCCGATGACGAACAGCGTCCCAGGGGTGCGGAAGCTTGTATGTTCCCTCATGCCTGTTGATGGTGTTTTTCCCTCGCTTCCTAATTACCATAGCCACCTTGATCCATCTCTTCTATGTATTCTATGACTTCTCCTTGTGTTCCAGGAGTCGGTGCATTGCGGTAACTTGCCGCGCTGTCTGCTGTGGTTTAAAGTTGTGTTGCCACTTTTATCATATTATGTTGTGTCTTTTGTATTTATTGTGGCTTTTGCAATCGTGCTGTAGCTGAAAGTTATGATGTTGTAATTCAATGGAGAATGAGGGACACAGTCGGAGTTAAATTCTCGCTTTTTTAACAAGCCGTAACAAACTCAGGGAGTCAAAATATGTATACATGAGTTGCTGTTCGTCACAACTTATGTTTAGACACTCAGCACGCAAACACCCAAAGTCTCGCGTGACTTTGATCAGTAGTCTGCCACTCTTAAAGTTAAAGTTAAAGTACCAATGATTGTCACACACACACTAGGTGTGGCAAAATTATTCTCTGCATTTAGCCCATCACCCTTGATCACCCCCTGGGAGGTGAGGGGAGCAGTGGGCAGCAGCGGTGGCCGCGCCCGGGAATCATTTTTGGTGATTTAACCCCCAATTCCAACCCTTGATACTGAGTGCCAAGCAGGGAGGTAATGGGTCCCATTTTTATAGTCTTTGGTATGACTCGGCCGGGGTTTGAACCCACAACCTACCGATCTCAGGGCGGACACTCTAACCACTAGGCCACTGAGTAGGTCACACACAACAACAACACCTCTTAAAGGCACACACACACATCACTGATTTTACTGTATTCTCTTGAGGTATTTGCGTTTGTTATGACCTTTCTCGACTGCTGCAGATATCCGCCATCTTGGTTTTGATGAAAATAGATTTTACGTTTAACATATTTATAATTACCAGTGTTAAACCTATTATAAAGTTTGCCTTTCTTTTTTAAAACTATCTTGGATTGATACCTATCTCTTGGAAGCAAAACTTGCTGAGCACGGATCGATATACTTGGAATTTAGGAATATAAATCGTTCGATTGATGTATCAATTAATTGTTACACCCCTAATATGTGTTTGTGTGTATGTATATATTACTGTGTGTGTATATATGTTTGTATAGGCACCAGCACCCCCGCGACCCTGAGAAGGACAAGTGGTAGAAGATGGATGGATGGATAAATGGATATATGTATGTGTGTACACAGTATATGTATGTATGTATGTGTGTGTGTGTGTGTATATATATATATATATATATATGTATATATATATGTGTGTGTGTGTGTATATATGTATGTATATATGTGTGTGTGTATGTATGTGTGTGTGTATAAATGTGTGTGTGTGTGTGTGTGTGTGTGTGTGTGTGTGTGTGTGTGTGTGTGTGTGTGTGTGTGTGTGTGTGTGTGTGTGTGTGTGTGTATGTATATATATATATATATATAGATACACACACACACATATATTATATATATATATATATATATATATATATATATATATATATACACACATATATACATATATTCTTTTGCAAGAATGGAAGCATGAGGACATAAGAAAACTTGACATCCTCAATTTCAAATGCTATCAAACAAACCCAGGAATGAAAACTACAGTAAAAATGTGTTTTTGTTTTTTTACAGAGAAAACATTTCTACCCGAAAGAAAATTAAAACACATTCGATGCTTCTGTAATTCTTGTGGCTCTTAGTAAAAAAGCACCCACTGATTGCTCAATAAACAGTCTTCAGTCAGTGCAGTGCAATGACTCCCTAGCTGGGGGCCGGGACCCCCCAAGATCATTGATAAGGTCAGAAGATAAATATTTATTGTGAAATGGTAATTTATTTGTGAAATGCTGAAGGCATATTAATGAATTACAATATAGCCTGTCTCCAGTATAAGAACCCATTTGGTTTTTGTGCCTTTATTTTGTATCCGATTCTGTGTTGAACAGTTATTAGCTGTGTTTTGTTCTGACTGTAGGACTTCGGACTTCAGCAGTGCACCGCAATCTTACACACCCTTCCTGCTAATGCTATTATGCCGGTCCCTACATGCGAAAAGTCAGTGGAGGTGATAGGGGCTGATTAGATTGTGTCCATTGATCGCGCAATAGGCTGTTAGAATGTGGACCGTGTGGGCTGTGGCTCATGCCACTCGTCTTCCAGCGAGGAGATGGAGCCCCATGCAGGGCGGAAGATTGAGTTATTGATCAGCTCTCTTCTTTCTTCTCACCCTGTCTCCCTGAGCTGCTCCAAGAGACCCCTTCATCAGTGTAATGAATTTCACTTATTGCAGATTAACGGTGTAATGTCTGTATGGTAATAATGGCAGAAATTAGCTCTTTGTCACCCCCTTTGGATTTCCAAGAGAGGCAGAAGAATGGATGTTGTTAAGGCCTTATTACCGACTGAGGACTGTGATTTTTTTTTATTTTACAAAAGTTAACTCAAAGAGGAACACGTCTGCAGGATAATCAAGACACTTCCTGTGATTTCAGCCCCACTGAAGCAGTTTTTGATGGAAGTAATGTGTTTGATGGTAGTGAAGGAGTGCGAGAGAGACGAAAAGCTGTGTCTGGCAGGCTGCGATGTGAAAAGGAAAGGGCAAAAAGGATGGCGGCTGATTCAAAAGAGACAAAGTGATGGTGAGGACGGAGCAGGGAGGTGGAAGCAGCAATGGTCACACATAATCTCGAGGATTTGCCATCCCATCATGTCTCTAATACGCAGATTAGGGTGCTAACGGATGAATAATGAGTCTTGATTACGGTCGGTGGGATGCAGCGATGTTCGGCATCAATCCACCAGGCAATTACTGGCGGCAAAAACAGCCTCAAAATAGAGCAATAGTGTCTAAGGACTTCATCTTCCTCAATGACTTGTTGCCTCCTCGTGTCGCCGCCATCAGCACTTACTTTGCCCTCATAAGAGCCCTCTTATCCAAAGGCATCTGAGGAACATTCATACATCATCTCAGATACATAACAGCATGTCGTCCTGTTGATAGTGTGATGTTCAGGTGTTCCGGGCACAGAGGAAATGCATGCAAAAAAAAAAAAAAAAAAAGTCACACCCTATCCAAGATTTTCACAGCCTTTATTGAGCTAAGGTTAGAAAAACCTGACAGCATACCAAGAAGCGTGCCATTAATGTTGTATGAATGGCATCAGCTTGGATACATAGTTTAATTATGCACCTTCTGCTAGATACAACATTTAATTGTTCTATCTGGCATTGATAGATGAACAAAGTCACATTATCTCTCATAAATAATTAAGTTAATAAAATGGATCATTTCCATGCGGCACACCTGATGATCTCACATGGCACACTAATGTGCTGCGCCACAGCGGTTGGTAATCACTCCACCGTGAGATACACTCTTTTATTTCTGCTTCTGCATCCCGTTTGAAAACAATATAACAAGCTATACCAGATGGGAATGTAAATGAAAACAGGGAGTAGAAACCTACCCAATTACAGTAACTGACGGAATTGAATAGATTAATTGATAGGGACGCAACGGTATCAACATCTCACAGTACGATACTATCATGGTACTAAGGCCACGGTAGAATATTATTGTGGTATATATCAAAACAAAAAAAGACGTGGTAAAAATGTTATAGTGTGTAAGATGAAGTGGCAGGAATGTTTAGGATTAACATATTTACTGTAATTGAACACAAACATGATGCTAAAATGTTGTCATCATATTTATTACTATGTGTATATGTGTGCATATATATATATATATATATATGTATATATATATATATATATATATATATATATATATATATATATATATTAGGGATGTCCGATAATGGCTTTTTGCCGATATCCGATATTCCGATATTGTCCAACTCTTTAATTACCGATACTGATATCAACCGATACCGATATCAACCGATATATACAGTCGTGGAATTAACACATTATTATGCCTAATTTGGACAACCAGGTATGGTGAAGATAAGGTACTTTTTTTTAAAATTAATAAAATAAAGTAAGACAAATAAATTAAAAACATTTTCTTGAATAAAAAAGAAAGTAAAACAATATAAAAACAGTTACATAGAAACTAGTAATTAATGAAAATGAGTAACATTAACTGTTAAAGGTTAGTACTATTAGTGGACCAGCAGCACGCACACTCATGTGTGTATCCCTTGCAGACTGTATTGATATATATTGATATATAATGTAGGAACCAGAATATTAATAACAGAAAGAAACAACCCTTTTGTGTGAATGAGTGTGAATGAGTATAAATGGGGTAGGGAGTTTTTTTTGGGTTGGTGCACTAATTGTAAGTGTATCTTGTGTTTTTTATGTTGATTTAATTAAAAAAAAACAAAAAAAACGATACTGATAATAAAAAAAACGATACCGATAATTTCCGATATTACATTTTAACGCATCTATCGGACGATAATATCAGCAGGCCGATATTATCGGACATTTCTAATATATATCTATATGTATGTATATATATGTATATATATATATATATATATATATCTATATGTATGTATATATATATATATATATATATATATATATATATATATATATATATATATATATATATATATATATATATATATATATATATATATATTTACTCTAACTACAAGGCCCTGCTCAGTGGTTACAGTGTCCGCCCTGAGATCAGTAGGTCGTGAGTTCAAACCCTGGCCGAGTCATACCAAACACTATAAAAAATATTTAAAAAACAGTTTAAAAAATACCTCCCTGCTTGGCACTCAGCATCAAGGGTTGGAATTGGGGGCTAAATCACCAAAATTATTCCCGAGCGCGACCACCGCTGCTGCTCACTGCTCCCCTTAACCTCCCAGGGGGTGGAACAAGGGGATGAGTCAAATGCAGAGGGTAATTTCACCACACCTAGTGTGTGTGTGACAATCAGTGGTACTTTAACTTTTAACTTTACTACAAATAAGTATTTTTAAGTGCAAAGAATAGTGCAGGAACATCTACTGTTTCAAGATACTTAAGTGAACATCATTGTTTGACACTTGTTAAACACAATGTTCACATTGTCACTTTAAGACACAAAGTTTAAAAATATATTTTCTTTGATTGATTGATTGATTGATTGAGACTTGTATTAGTAGATTACACAGTACAGTACATATTCCATACAATTGATCACTAAATGGTAACACCCGAATAAGTTTTTCAACTTGTTTAACTTAAACAAGTATAAATAATGACAAATAAAGGTAGAATACTGTTAACCGCAACATGTAAGTGTAAAAAAAACAAAACAACAACATTATGATTTGTACATTTCCAGAATGTGCTTGTTCTATTTTTAAACAAAGAAAACAATCTGAAGTTGTCATTATTTTTAAGTTATCGTGCCGTGATTTTACCAGTCCGGCCCACTTGGGAGTAGATTTTTCTCCATGTGGCCCCGGATCTAAAATGAGTTTGACACCCCTGTACTAAAGTTTTGTCGTACAAGGTCAGTGTGGGGTGTTGCCATGGTAACGGAACACCCTGGAGGTCCTTTAGGTTAGATTATATGCCTTCTTAAAGGCCTACTGAAACCCACAACTATTGACCTTGCAGTCTGATAGTTTATATATCAATGATGAAATCTTAACATTGCAACACATGCCAATTTCGGCCGGGTTAGCTTACTAAAGTGCAATTTTAAATTTCGCGCGAAATATTCTACTGCAAACAACTCGATATGATGACGTCAGCGCGTGACGTCACGGATTGTAGCGGACATTTTGGGACAGCATGGTGGCCAGCTATTAAGTCGTCTGTTTTCATCGCATAATTCCACAGTATTCTGGACATCTGTGTTGGTGAATCTTTTGCAATTTGTTCAATGAACAATGGAGACAGCAAAAAAGAAAGCTGTAGGTGGGAAGCGGTGTATTGCGGCAGGTGTTGTGCCGGATAACGCACCCCCGCCGTAGAATGCACCCCTTGACTGATGTGCCGGATAACACAGCCGGTGTTTCATTGTTTACATTCCCGGAAGATGACAGTCAAGCTTTACCATTGGCCTGTGGAGAACCGGAACAACAGAGACTCTTACCAGGAGGGCTTTGAGTTGGATGCGCAGACGCGGTACCGTGAGTACGCATGCAGCTGCGGCTTCCAAACATTTGATCGCTTGCCCGTACGTGCGTGCCGCTATGTGCATGTCACGTACGTAACTTTGGGTACTTTGGGGAAATATATGTGCTGTATGAACTTTGGGGAGGTGAACGGTACTTTGGGCTGTGGGATTGAGTGTGTTGTGCAGGTGTTTGAGTTGTATTGGTGGGTTGTATGGACGGGAGGGCGGAGGTGTTTGTTATGCGGGATTAATTTGTGGCATATTAAATATAAGCCTGGTTGTGTTGAGTATATATATGTCTTGTGTTTATTTACTGTTTTAGTCATTCCCAGCTGAATATCAGGTCCCACCCGCCTCTCACAGCATCTTCCCTATCTGAATCGCTCCCACTGCCCTCTAGTCCTTCACTCTCACTTTCCTCATCCACGAATCTTTCATCCTCGCTCAAATTAATGGGGAAATTGTCGCTTTCTCGGTCCGAATGGCTCTCGCTGCTGGTGGCCATGATTGTAAACAATGTGCAGATGTGAGGAGCTCCACAACCTGTGACGTCACGCTACTCGTCTGCTACTTCCGGTACAGGCAAGGCTTTTTTATCAGCGACCAAAAGTTGCGAACTTTATCGTCGATGTTCTCTAGTAAATCCTTTCAGCAAAAATATGGCAATATCGCGAAATGATCAAGTATGACACATAGAATGGACCTGCTATCCCCGTTTAAATAAGAAAATCGCATTTCAGTAGGCCTTTAAACAGTATATATTTATAAAATGTTCTGTTTTTTGGATTGTTCCTAAGCCCCTTTGACAATAAAACAAATTAAACATCATCTAATTTACAATAGTACTTGTGCCAGCAGTCACAAAAGCTCAAACTGGTCTTATGTTTGTTTCCAGTCATGATGCGTGTTGTGTCTTATCTGAGAACAGACGGATACAAATTGACTCTTAGACTGTGTCATTTACAGAAAATGGCAAACGTGTGTTTGGATTGTGTGCACATTCTGTACATGTGTGTTGGCTGGCATGTGTACTGTGTGCATGCACATTTTGAGTAATCTGTGTAAAAGTGTGTGTGTACTTGTGAATCAGAAGGAGCAAGATTGCATGTGTGTGTGTGTGTGTGTGCGTGCGTGTATGTCAGTATGTAAAATGAAAAAGGCTTCATCTTTGCAGCTCTGCTCTGTGGCAGAAAGCGTGGGTCAGGCCATCACGGCGAGGTGTGATTGATGGACATGTTGCCGTGGTAACACACTGTAAACAGGAGCAGGCTGTCAGTCTTTTTGCAGCTTGATGTCTCTCTCTCTCTCCGATGTGCCATTGTCACACCAGATGAACGGGGACAAGAAGAGGTGGGAATTGGATGTTGGAGGGTACACACTTATCCAAGTCATTCATCGCTCTGTTTGTTGTTTCTTACAAATGTTTTAGTCTTTCTCTGTTGTCACAGATTTTTTTTTGTTTGAATGTACAGACTAGGATTGTACGGTATACCGGTATTAGTATAGTACCGTGATACTAATTAATCATATTCGGTACTATACCGCCTCTGAAAAGTACTGGTCCCGCCCCCGTCGTTACGTTGTGTCATTGCTGGTTTACGAGCAGAGGAGCATGTTCGGCAGCGCACAATCACGGAGTACTTACAAGCAGACACAGTGTGTAGACAGAAAATGGAGAACGGACGCATTTTGGCTTAAAAACTAACAATAAAGGTGAAGTTATAACACTGAAACGCCCTCAGGAAGAGGTGCTTTAAGACATGGCTAGCTAGCTAGCGGCTAAAGTCCATTCGCCGTTGGCAGTGTTTTAGCTACTTCTAAATCACTAATCCTCGCCCCAATGGCGAAAAATAAAGTAAGTTTCTTACAAGTATCATCCCTGCAGAATGAGGAATAGTTAAACATGCGGTATGGCGTAGTGGGTAGAGCGGCCATGCCAGAAACCTGAGGGTTGCAGGTTCGCTCCCCGCCTCTTGACATACAAATCACTTCACCCTTGCCCCCGGTGTCGCTCACACTGGTGAATGAATGAATGATGAATGATAGGTGGTGGTCGGAGGGGCCGTAGGCGCAAACTGGCAGCCTCGCTTCCGTCAGTCTACTCCGGGGCAGCTGTGGCTACAAACGTAGCTTACCACCACCAGGTGTGAATGAATGATGGGTTCCCACTTCTCTGTGAGCGCTTTGAGTATCTAATAATAGAAAAGCGCGATATAAAATCGAATCCATTATTATGCTTCACTACACACCGTAGCCCACCGGCGTCAAAATGTAAAAGTTAAAGTACCAGTGATTGTCACACACACACACGAGGTGTGGCGAAATTATTCTGTGCATTTGACCCACCACCCTTGTTCACCCCCTGGGAGGTGAGAGGAGCAGTGGGCAGCAGCGGTGCCGCGCCCGGGAATCATTTTTGGTGATTTAACCCCCAATTCCAACCCTTGATGCTGAGTGCCAAGCAGGGAGGTAATGGGTCCCATTTTTATAGTCTTTGGTATGACTCGGCCGGGGTTTGAACTCACAACCTACCGATCTCAGGGCGGACACTCTAAACACTAGTTGATTCTACTATGAATACGTCGTCACAACATCTTCTTTCGTTTTTTTTTTAAATTTATATCATGTTTATAAACTCAGGAAATATGTCCCTGGACACATGAGGACTTAGAATATGACCAATGTATGATCCTGTAACGATTTGGTATCGGATCTTGATGCTGAGTGCCAAGCAGGGAGGTAATGGGTCCCATTTTTATAGTCTTTGGTATGACTCGGCCGGGGTTTGAACTCACAACCTACCGATCTCAGGGCGGACACTCTAAACACTAGGCCACTGAGTAGGTAAATAAACGCCATAGGTGGATCAACACCTATCATCCACTGTAATGATACCAAGTACAATAGTGTATCTAGTTGATACTGCTATGAATACGTCGTCACAACATCTTCTTTCGTTTTTGTTTTTTTAATTTATATCATGTTTATAAACTCAGGAAATATGTCCCTGGACACATGAGGACTTAGAATATGACCAATGTATGATCCTGTAACGATTTGGTATCGGATCTTGATGCTGAGTGCCAAGCAGGGAGGTAATGGGTCCCATTTTTATAGTCTTTGGTATGATTCGGCCGGGGTTTGAACTCACAACCTACCGATCTCAGGGCAGACACTCTAACCACTAGGCCACTGAGTAGGTAAACAAACGCCATAGGTGGATCTACACCTAACATCCACTGTAATGATACCAAGTATCTAGTTGATTCTACTATGAATACGTCGTCACAACATCTTCTTTCGTTTTTTTTTTGAATTTATATCATGTTTATAAACTCAGGAAATATGTTCCTGGACACATGAGGACTTAGAAAATGACCAATGTATGATCCTGTAACGATTTGGTATCGGATCTTGATGCTGAGTGCCAAACAGGGAGGTAATGGGTCCCATTTTTATAGTCTTTGGTATGACTCGGCCTGGGTTTGAACTCACAACCTACCGATCTCAGGGCGGACACTCTAAACACTAGGCCACTGAGTAGGTAAATAAACGCCATAGGTGGATCTACACCTATCATCCACTGTAATGATACCAAGTACAATAGTGTATCTAGTTGATACTGCTATGAATACGTCGTCACAACATCTTCTTTCGTTGTTGTTTTTTTAATTTATATCATGTTTATAAACTCAGGAAATATGTCCCTGGACACATGAGGACTTAGAATATGACCAATGTATGATCCTGTAACGATTTGGTATCGGATCTTGATGCTGAGTGCCAAGCAGGGAGGTAATGGGTCCCATTTTTATTTTTATTTGGTATGACTCGGCCGGGGTTTGAACTCACAACCTACCGATCTCAGGGCGGACACTCTAAATTCTAGGCCACTGAGTAGGTAAACAAACGCTATTAAAGAACTATATGGATAAACTGATGTTGTTGTTGTTGTTGTTGTGCTGGGACTCTTCACCCGTGAGCGTACTCCGGTTAGGGAATAAGGACACCGTTTTACGTTTCAACTTCTTTATATATAACTTTGTAGCAACAGCAGCTAAGCACACTCTAACATACACACTGTTCAACACATTGCCCGAAGGACCCCGAGAAGTAAACATAGCTGCCCGGTAAACTGCCTGACTCAAACAGACTCAACTTAAAGGTGCATGACTACATTAGTAACTTGTTTACGTCAGCAATAATATAGTCAATTATATTCATCAATTAACATTAAATAGGGAACTTTATCTTCTATCTTAATCACTGACAAAGGGAATTTATAACAAACGCCATAGGTGGATCTACACCTAACATCCACTGTAATGATACCAAGTACAATAGTGTATCTAGTTGATACTACTATGAATACGTCGTCACAACATCTTCTTTCGTTTTTTTTTTTGAATTTATATCATGTTTATAAACTCAGGAAATATGTCCCTGGACACATGAGGACTTAGAATATGACCAATGTATGATCCTGTAACGATTTGGTATCGGATTGATACCCAAATGTGTGATATCATCCAAAACTAATGTAAAGCATCCAAACAACAGACAAATAAATGATTATTACATTTTAACAGCAGTGTAGATTGAACATGTTAAAAGAGAAAGAAAGCAGATATTAACATTAAATGAACAAGTAGATTAATAATTAATTTCCTACCACTTGTCCTTAATAATTTGGACAAAATAATAGAATGGAAAATGACACAAAATGTTATTGCATACGTCAGCAGCTAAATTAGGAGCCTTTGTTTGCTTATTTACTAATAAAAAACAAGTTGTCTTGTATGTTGATTATTTTAATTAAGGACAAACTTGCAATGAGAATCATATGTTTAATGTACTGTAAGATTTTTTGTTAAAATAAAGCCAATAATGCAATTTTTTGTGGTACCCTTTATTTAGAAAAATACCAAAAAGTACCGAAAAGTATCGAAATAATTTTGGTACCGGTACCAAAATATTGGTATCGGGACAACACCAGTACAGACACAGAGGATACTTATGCGTGATACCAAGTTCTTATAATTTCTCTTTTTGTTTCTGTGTTTATTATCAGCTTGGTGTTTTCAATCAGGGTAAGACTCCATAGTCAGCTTGAACAGCTGCTTACAGTCGGAGTGTGCAGCTGGAAAAGCACAAGGCCTCTGGACTTTTCCTGGTTAGCACACAAAGCTTTTTGTTCTTCATTTTCTTTTTTTTTTCTGTTGGCAAATTTCTTTTCTGCCGCTCTATATCAGCCCGACCGATGGAGGAAGATACTGTAGCCTCGCCACGCTGAGTCTTGGGTCAAGGTTTTTTCTTGCCTCTGTCGCTAAGTGCCTGCTCATGTGGGGTTGAGTTGGTTTTCTTTAGTGTATCAGTAGCATGGTTCTTTTTTTCTTTTTTACATTTTCTTTTTTGCATTAGTATTTATTATTATTTTTTGGCCTTTAAATACACGCATAATACACTGGCGGTGATAAAAAAAATACTGCGGTTGCCATTTTGTTACGCTTTTGTTCCTGTTTTTTTCTCAAGTAAGAAGGGAAAGGAAAATTCTAAAAAATATTTAGCTTTTGTTCAATCTCTGATACATTTTGAACATAAATGAATGTACAGTCGTCCCTGCAAATGTTGTCGGTTTACCACATTGCAGATTTTCCTCTGTTTTTTTTTTATACATTTCTTTTAAGCATATTCTACAATATTGTTGCCCTATATCAGGGGTCGGAAACCTTTTTGGCTGAGAGAGCCATGAAAGCCAAATATTTTAAAATGTATTTCCGTGAGAGCCATATACCGTATTTTTCGGAGTATAAGTCGCACCGGAGTATAAGTCGCACCTGCCGAAAATGCATAATAAAGAAGGAAAAAAACATATAAAATCGCACTGGAGCCCGGCCAAACTATGAAAAATACTGCAACTTATAGTCCGAACAATACGGTAATATTTTTTAACACTGAATACAACTAGATGCGTGCATTTTTAAGTAAGACCAACATTTTTTGAGTATACTAAGTCTCTTATTCTTTTTAATAACATTGTTATTCTGAAGCTAACCAATAATAAATAAAATACTTCTTACCATTAATGCGACTTCTTGAACAGGTGCGGTAGAAAACAAATGGATGGATTAAAATGCATGAGAATGTTTTATATTTTGAGCGTAATTTTTAACACTGTGATTACCAGCGGAATTATTCATTACTTATCCTGTTAAGCAATGTCAGCTAAGATTTATCTGAGAGCCAGATGCAGACATCAAAAGAGCCACATCTGGCTCTAGAGCCATAGGTTCCCTACCCCTGCCCTATATTAAGTATTTTCCAACATAAAATTGGCCAAATGAATAAGAAAGATTGGTGTGGCTCGGTTGGCAGAGTGGCCGTGCCAGCAACTTGAGGGTTCAGGGTTCGATTCCTGCTTTCGCCATTTGAGTCACTGCCCTTGTGTCCTTGGACAAGACGCTTTACCCACCTGCTCCTAGTGCAGCCCACACTGGTTTAAATGTAGCTTGAGGATGTAGATCAGGGGTCCCCAAACTACGGATCCGGCCCGCCAGCATCCAAAATCCGGCCCGCGGGAAGTCCCAAGTTAAATAAAAATAAAAATAAAATATATATATATATATATATATATATATATATATATATATATATATATATATATATATATATATATATATACCGTATTTTTTGGACTATAAGTCACAGTTTTTTTCATAGTTTGGCCGGCGGTGCGACTTATACTCAGGAGCGACTTATGTGTGAAATTATTAACACATTACCGTAAAATATCAAATATTATTTAGCTCATTCACGTAAGAGACTAGACGTATAAGATTTCATCGTATTTAGCGATTAGGAGTGACAGATTGTTTGGTATACGTATAGCATGTTCTATATGTTATAGTTATTTGAATGACTCTTACCATAATATGTTACGTTAACATACCAGGCACGTTCTCAGTTGGTTATTTATGCGTCATATAACATACACTTATTCAGTCTGTTGTTCACTATTCTTTATTTATTTTAAATTGCCTTTCAAATGTGCTGGGTTTATTCAAATAAATTTCCTCCAAAAATGCGACTTATACTCCAGTGCGACTTATATATGTTTTTTTCCTTCTTTATTTATTTATGCATTTTTGGCCGGTGTGACTTATACTCCGGTGCGACTTATACTCCGAAAAATACGGTATATTTTAATTTATTTTATTTTATTTTATTTATTTTTTTATTATTATTATTATTATTATTTTTATTTTTTTTAATATTTTTTTTATTTAATTTTTTTGTTTGTTTTTTATTTTTTGCTTGTTTTCTTTTGTTTTTAAATCAGATCACAAGTTGTTGTCAGTAAGGCCTTCCAGCTGGCCTTACGCTGTGATTGGATACTCACTTGGGAGTCCCAAGTGAGTATCCAATCACAAGTTGCGAAAACAGGAAGCGGCACCAGAACCATACAAGCCATAGAAAGCCACAGAAAACTCACCGGTACAATAACCCCAAAGATAAAGTGTTTGTCTTACACCTAGTAATCCGCTCTGGACAGACGAAGCCAAGCAATGTAGGTTTAGCGAGCGGTGCGCGCTCCCGCGAAGAAAATCATTATTTGGCCCCATATTAAATAACAAGTGTGTGTAAGAAATTGAAATGCGCTACCCTTGGCCAAAATTAATTAAAATAAATAAATACGTATGCATATAGAGACGTAATGTAATAACTTGAAGTAAATAATGAAGATTAAACATTTTGGCACAACACCGAAATGGTTTCCCCGCCACTTTCACACGTATCAACCGACTACGACAGTACCACTGGCTTATACGGTGTTGGATGGGTTCTACAAATTGTGAGTTCAAATATTTTATTTCTTTATATTTTCATGTTGTTTTATGCAATTATTTAAATTTTGACAGTACGCCACGTAAGATATGTTTTTATGGCTGAAGCAGGTTTATTGAATGAGCCGAAAAATAACTAGGCCATCACTGAAGGCCTAGGTGAGAAACGCACGGGCCGACACTGGGTCCCAGAGTCTTAGTACATTGAAAACCTATCAACATCAGTGCATAGACCTACACTATATTGCCAAAAGTATTTGGCCACCCATCCAAATGATGACAATCAGGTGTCCTAATCACTTGGCAGGTGTATAAAATCAAGCACTTAGGCATGGAGACTGTTTCCACAAACATTTGTGAAAGAATGGGCCGCTCTCAATGATTTCCAGCGTGGAACTGTCATAGGATGCCACCTGTGCAACAAATCCAGTCGTGAAATTTCCTCGCTCTTAAATATTCCAAAGTCAACTGTCGGCTTTATTATAAGAAAAGTGAAGAGTTTGGGAACAACAGCAACTCAGCCACAATTCCATGCTCCCAACCTTGTGGGAACAGTTTGGAGTGGGCCCCTTCCTCTTCCAACATGACTGTGCACCAGTGCACAAAGCAAGGTGCATAAAGACATGGATGACAGAGTCTGGTGTGAATGAACTTGACTGGCCTACACAGAGTCCTGACCTGAACCCGATAGAACACCTTTGGGATGAATTAGGACGGAGACTGAGAGCCAGGCCTTCTCGACCAACATCAATGTGTGACCTCACCAATGCACTTTTGGAAGAATGGTCGAAAATTCCTATAGACACACTCCGCAACCTTGTGGACAGCCTTCCCAGAAGAGTTGAAGCTGTAATAGCTGCAAAAGGTGGACCCACATCATATTGAACCCTATGGGTTAGGAATGGGATGGCACTTCATGTTCATATGTGAGTCAAGGCAGGTGGCCAAATACTTTTGGCAACATAGCAGAGGTGTGGACTCGAGTCACATGACTTGGACTCGAGTCAGACTCGAGTCATGAATTTGATGACTTTAGACTCGACTTGACAAAATGTAAAATCAAATCAAATCAAATCAACTTTATTTATAGAGACTTTATTTATAGAGCACATTTAAAAAGACTTGCAACTCGACTTAGACTTTAACATCAATGACTTGTGACTTCACTTGGACTTGAGCCTTTTGAATTGACATGACTTGACATGACTTGCTACTTTCCCCAAAACCCAAAGATGAAAAAGTTATTCGGGAGCGCTCCGTATTTTTCATTGTGTACTTGTCTATCAGCGTTGCGTGTTGTACTGAGCTCAGTACAACAGCCAATCAAATTAGATCTACTTTGTTTTCATCACACAGCATTCATCCAATCAAATTGCAGGACAACCAACGAAGAAGACATGGCCAAACCACACGCCAGTGAACAAAAAATGATACCTAAAATAATTTTGTTTGGGTATAAAAATTACGAGGTGGTCAACACAAAACGGTTTGCAGTATGCAACACATGCGGTTCGAAAATTACTGATGGAGAGGCAACAACTTCCAACTTCGTCCGGCATTTGAAGTTGCACAAAGAACGGTAAGTTTTGAATGTAAGATAACGTTTATTGGCTAAGTAACGTGACTTTTATTTGCTGTGTAGTTAAATCAGTGAGGCTGTAAACTCACTGCTAACGTTATAACGTTATTGCAAACACGGGAATCTGTTGCAGTTCACTACCTTATTCATACTTTTTGTTCAGTGATTTTTTTTAAGCAGGGTTACGTTAGTCAATATATCACACGTAACGTTAGACGGCGGTCAGCAGCACCGCGTATTTTAGCCACCTAAAAAAAGACAAAAATAGTAAAATAAAGGTCAGTTAAAATGTATACTATATTATGAATATGTGTACCGTTTTAGCTAGCTTTCTGACATACTGTTGGTTGTTTACCTCAGTGGTCCCCAACCACCGGGCCGCGGCCCGGTACTGGTCCGTGGATCGATTGGTATCGGGCCGCACAAGAATTTTTATTTATTTATTTTTTTTTTTTTTATTAAATCAACATAAAAAACACAAGATACACTTACAAGTAGTGCACCAACCCAAAACAACTCTCTCCCCCCTTTTGTTCTGGGCATTGAACATGAAGACTCTTCCTTCACTGTTCCGAGTGGCCATGAGAGTCTTGGCAGTGCCTGCCTCCAGTGCTCCAGTGGAGCGAGTTTTCAGCCATGGTGGCATCATACTACGCCCCCATCGTGCACAAATGACTGACAGACTCTTGGCTAATTTGGTCTTTTGCAAATGCAATGCAGCATAGGGCCCTGACATATAAAAAGTACAACTTTTTTGTTATGTTCACGTATATGTCATGTTTTTTCAATGTTAACACTTTTGTACAAATAAGTACATTTGCACTTTATTTTTCAATGTGTTTGTTCTGTAAAGGAATGAGTTAATGTTTAAAATGACTGGTTAATAGTGCTATTATAAAGTGCAATGTCAGCACAATTTTCTTTCCTGCAATTTAAAATGCACTTGTTTTAATAAATAAATACAGCGTTTGAAAAGCATACACAATCTGTGTTAATATATTAGTCTGTGGTTAAAAGGACTTGAAAGGACTCGAAACTCAAAATGCAGGACTTAGGACTTGACTTGAGACTTTCCAGTCTTGACTTTGGACTTGACTCGGGGCTTGCCTGTCTTGACTCGGGACTTGACTCGGACTTGAGGGCAAAGACTTGAGACTTACTTGTGACTTGCAAAACAATGACTTGGTCCCACCTCTGCAACATAGTGTGTATTGTGCACGTCATACTATACTGTAGTAGACTTTCGCAAGTGGACAAACAACAGAGGAGTTACGTTGTCAATTTTAAGATGATGGTGATCACATTTTTATCTTCACACTGTTTGAAAAATGTTCGTGTGACATTCTGACTATAAAATAGCATTTGTTAAAATTAATTAGAATTACGCCAGCAAGCGATTGATTGTGATTAATCAAAATTCAATTGTGATTTTGAATAAGATCATCTTTTGACAGCACAAAAATATACATACAACATTTAAGTTCCCTTCACAGACAAACCCTGTTTTACTGTACACAAAATTGTATTCCCATTCCTAATATTTCCATAAAAGTCTGGCATCTTGCAACTCAACTCTCGCTCGCAGTCAGCTACGAACACTTTTTCTTATACGTTTCTCATGACATAAAATAATATGTTCTACACTTCACATTGTCCTCCTCCAGCATAGCTATGGCATATAGACGTTTAAAAATAGCACAGCTCAGCTCTGCTTGGTTCAGTTCATTTTGCCACAGCAATGTGAATCATCCGTTACTTTCATCTCCAAGCTTCAGCCAAGCATAGCAATCTTCATTTTCTTCCCGACGCCTTTATTTTTTTCTTCTTTTCCTGGAGATGTGCTGATGTTTGATATGGAGGAAGGAACAAAAATGGAAGGGAAATTAAGGCTGGAAGGTTAAGTAACCTTGGCCAGGTTTGACAGACACAATACTGCCTGTGTCTGATTAGAATCCATACTAACAGACGGTAGCGCACTGAGGTCATTTACTGTATATGCATGTGGGTGGTAGCAGTTGAGGTGGGGGCTGCCTCACTGTGTGTGTGTGTGTGTGTGTGTGTGTGTGTGTGTGTGTGTGTGTGTGTGTGTGTGTGTGTGTGTGTGTGTGTGTGTGTGTGTGTTCTTGTATTTCTACCCTTCCTGAGACATCAACAAGGAAAAGTACCTTCCATGTGAGGACCGGTGAACAAGTTAGGACATAAATCATGGTCCCAATACGGAAAACCATTGCATCTAATAGAGAATGTCTCATTTGGTGAAATCTATCAAAATGAGGGTGGTCCCAAAAAAGAGAGATTTTTCAAATTGACTGTGTGTTGGTTTTAAAAGTGCACCCCCTCTGGTCAACATATGAAATAACAAGTGTGTGTAAGAAATTGAAATGCGCCCCGTTTGGCCAAAATTAATTTAAAAATAAATAAATAAATATGTATATAGAGACATACTGTAATAACTTGAAGTAAAAATAAAAAATTATATTATTTTTTTACTTTCTTTTTCAATGTGTGGACTTTTTTCTTATAAAATTGGGAACAATTTCTCATATTCTTTCTGTTTCAGTAATATTACAAATTGTCTCGTAAAATTATTTTTTTTTAATGTAAAAGTATTACTTTTTAATGCAAAATGGCAACATTTGTCATGTAAAATTCTGACTTATCACAATATTGCCAATTATTTTGTTGTTAGATGTAAAATAGTGAACTTTTTTGAGTAAGATGATGACTTTTGTCATAATTTTGCAGAGTAAAATTCCGATTATTATTATAATATTGCCCAAATTTTGAAGTTTTTTTTATAAAATTGTGACTTTTGTCGAGTAAAATTACGACTGTTTTCATGAAATTGTCAAAAGTTTAAGCTTTTCTTGTAAAATTGCGACTGTTATCGAGTAAAATTCCAACTTTTATCATAATATTGCACTTTTTTTTTCTTGTAACATTTTGACTTGCGTTGAGTAAAATTACGACTTTTATTATAATACTGCCTAAATTCCAAGTTTTTCTGGTGAAATTGTGACATTTTTCTTGTGAAATTACAACTCATTTTTCACAACAACCTTTTTTACATTTGCATAGTATGTATATATTGTTAATGTTGTAAATACAAATCTTTATATATCTAGAAAGGGTGGTCCTAAAGAGGTAGGCCTTATTCGGAGGTCTCAAGAAGGTAACAAATACAAGTGTGTGTGTGTGTGTGTGTGTGTGTGTGTGTGTGTGTGTGTGTGTGTGTGTGTGTGTGTGTGTGTGTGTGTGTGTGTGTGTGTTCTTGTATTTCTCTCCTTCTTGAGACATCAACAAGGAAAAGTACCTTCCATATGAGCAAGTTAGGACATAAATCATGGTCCCAATACGGAAAACCATTGCATCTAATAGAGAATGTTTCATTTGCACCCCTGGTGGTGAAATCCATCAAAATTAGGGTGGTCCCAAAAATGATGGATTTTTCAAATTGATTGTGTGTTGGTTTTAAAAGTGCTCCCCCTCTGGTCAACATATTAAATGACAAGTATGTGTAAGAAATTGAAATGCGCTCCCCTTGGCCAAAATTATTCAAAATAAATAAATACATATGCATATAGAGACGTAATGTAATAATTTTAAGTAAATAATGAAGATTAAAAACCAATTACAAACAAAATTAAAAAATTAAAAAAATTAAAATAAAAGCAGTCTTTTTCTCACAATGTGTTGACTTTTGTCTTATAAAATTGGGAACAACTTCTCATATTCTTTCTGTTTCTGTAATATTGCAATATTTTCTCGTAAAATTATTACTTTTTTATGTAGAATTATTACTTTTTAATGCAAAATGGCGACATTTGTCATATAAGATTCTGACTTGTATCACAATATTGCCAATTATGTTGTTGTTCTTGTAAAACAGTGACATTCTTTGAGTAAAATTATGACTTTTGTCATAATTTTGCTGAATAAAATTCCGATTATTATTATTATATTGCCCAAATTTGAAAGTTTTCTTATAAAATTGTGACTTTTGTCGAGTAAAATTAAGACAGTTTTCCTAAAATTGCCAACATTTTAAGCTTTTCTTGTAAAATTGCGACTGTTATCGAGTAAAATTCCAACATTTATCATAATATTGCACAATTTTTTTTTCTTGTAACTTTTTCACTTGCGTTGAGTAAAATGACGACTTTTATTATAACCCTGCCTAAATTCCAAGTTTTTCTTGTGAAATTGTGACCTTTTTCTTGTAAAATTCCAACTCATTTTTCACAACAACTTTTTTTTTACATTTGCATAGTATGTATATATTGTTAATGTTGTAAATACAAATCTTTATACATCTAGAAAGGGTGGTCCTAAAGAGGTAGGCCTTATTCAGAGGTCTCAAGAAGGTAACAAATATAAGTGTGTCTGTGTGTGTGTGTGAGTGTGAGTGTGTGTGTGTGTGTGTGTGTGTGTGTGTGTGTGTGTGTGTGTGTGTGTGTGTGTGTGTGTGTGTGTGTGTGTGTATGTGTGGGTGTTCTTGTATTTCTCTCCTTCTTGAGACATCAACAAGGAAAAGTACCTTTCAATATGAGCAAGTTAGGATCATGGTCCCAATACGGAAAACCATTGCATCTAATAGAGAATGTCTCATTTGCACCCCTGGTGGTGAAATCTATCAAAATGAGAGTGGTCCCAAAAAGGAGGGATTTTTCAAATTGACTGTGAGTCGGTTTTAAAAGTGCTCTCCCTCTGGTCAACATATGAAATAACAAGTGTGTAAGAAATTGAAATACGCTCCCTTTGGCCAAAATTATTTAAAATAAATAAATACATATGCATATAGAGACGTAATGTAATAACTTGAAGTACATAATGAAGATTAAAAACCAATTACAAACAAAATAAAAAATACAAAAAAATAAATAAAAATAAAAGCAGTCTTTTTCTCACAATGTGTTGACTTTTTTCTTATAAAATTGGGAACAATTTCTCATATTCTTTCTGTTTCTGTAATATAGCAATATTTTCTCGTAAAATTATTACTGTTTTATGTAGAATTATTACATTTTAATGCAAAATGGCGACATTTGTCATATAAGATTCTGACTTTTATCACAATATTGCCAATTATTTTGTTGTTCTCGTAAAACAGTGACATTCTTTGAGTAAAATTATGACTTTTGTCATAATTTTGCAGAGTAAAATTCCGATTATTATTATTATATTGCCCAAATTTGAAAGTTTTCTTATAAAATTGTGACTTTTGTCGAGTAAAATTACGACTGTTTTCATAAAATTGCCAACATTTTAAGCTTTTCTTGTAAAATTGCGATTGTTATCGAGTAAAATTCCAACATTTATCATAATATTGCACAAGTTTTTTTTCTTGTAACTTTTTCACTTGTGTTGAGTAAAATGACGACTTTTATTATTACACTGCCTAATTTCCAAGTTTTTCTTGTGAAATTGTGACCTTTTTCTTGTGAAATTCCAACTCATTTTTCTCAACAACTTTTTTTTACTTTTGCATAGTATGTATATATTTTTAATGTTGTAAATGTAAATCTTTATATATCTAGAAAGGGTGGTCCTAAAGATGTAGGCCTTATTCGGAGGTCTCAAAAAGGTAGCAAATACAAGTGTGTGTGTGTGTGTGTGTGTGTGTGTGTGTGTGTGTGTGTGTGTGTGTGTGTGTGTGTGTGTGTGTGTGTGTGTGTGTGTGTGTGTGTGTGTGTGTGTGTTTTTCTCCTTCTTGAGACATCAACAAGGAAAAGTACCTTCCACATGAGCAAGTTAGGATCATGGTCCCAATACGGAAAACCATTGCATCTAATAGAGAATGTCTCATTTGCACCCCTGGTGGTGAAATCCATCAAAATGAGAGTGGTCCCAAAAAGGAGGGATTTTTCAAATTGACTGTGAGTCGGTTTTAAAAGTGCTCTCCCTCTGGTCAACATATGAAATAACAAGTGTGTAAGAAATTGAAATGCGCTCCCTTTGGCCAAAATTAATTAAAATAAATAAATACATATGCATATAGAGACGCAATGTAATAACTTGAAGTAAATAATGAAGATTAAAAACCAATTACAAACAAAATAAAAATTAAAAATAAATAAATAAAAGCAGTCTTTTTCTCACAATGTGTTGAGTTTTTTCTTATAAAATTGGGAACAATTTCTTATATTCTTTCTGTTTCTGTAATATTGCAATATTTTCTCGTAAAATTATTACTTTTTTATGTAGAATTATTACTTTTTAATGCAAAATGGCGACATTTGTCATATAAGATTCTGACTTGTATCACAATATTGCCAATTATTTTGTTGTTCTCGTAAAACAGTGACATTCTTTGAGTAAAATTATGACTTTTTTCATAATTTTGATGAATAAAATTCCGATTATTATTATTATATTGCCCAAATTTGAAAGTTTTCTTATAAAATTGTGACTTTTGTCGAGTAAAATTACGACTGTTTTCATAAAATTGCCAACATTTTAAGCTTTTCTTGTAATATTGCGATTGTTATCGAGTAAAATTCCAACATTTATCATAATATTGCACAAGTTTTTTTTCTTGTAACTTTTTCACTTGTGTTGAGTATAATGACGACTTTTATTATTACACTGCCTAATTTCCAAGTTTTTCTTGTGAAATTGTGACCTTCTTGTGAAATTCCAACTCATTTTTCTCAACAACTTTTTTTTACTTTTGCATAGTATGTATATATTTTTAATGTTGTAAATGTAAATCTTTATATATCTAGAAAGGGTGGTCCTAAAGATGTAGGCCTTATTCGGAGGTCTCAAAAAGGTAGCAAATACAAGTGTGTGTGTGTGTGTGTGTGTGTGTGTGTGTGTGTGTGTGTGTGTGTGTGTGTGTGTGTGTGTGTGTGTGTGTGTGTGTGTGTGTGTGTGTGTGTGTGTGTGTGTGTGTGTGTGTGTGTGTGTGTGTTTTTTTCTCCTTCTTGAGACATCAACAAGGAAAAGTACCTTCCATATGAGCAAGTTAGGATCATAGTCCCAATACGGAAAACCATTGCATCTAATGGAGAATGTCTCATTTGCACTCCTGGTGGTGAAATCCATCAAAATGAGAGTGGTCCCAAAAAGGAGGGATTTTTCAAATTGACTGTGAGTCGGTTTTAAAAGTGCTCTCCCTCTGGTCAACATATGAAATAACAAGTGTGTAAGAAATTGAAATGCGCTCCCTTTGGCCAAAATTAATTAAAATAAATAAATAAATATGTATATAGAGACATACTGTAATAACTTGATGTAAATAATGAAGATTGAAAAACAATTACAGACAAAAATAAAAATAAAAATGTATTAACTAAAAGCAGTCTTTTTACTTTTTTATGTAAAATTATTACTTTTTAATGCAAAATGGTGACACAATTCTGACTTTTATGACAATATTGCCAATTTTTTTGTTGTTCTTGTAAAATAGTGACTTTTTTTTAGCAAAGTTATGACTTATAATTTTGCCGATTAAAATTCTGATTATTATTAATATATTGCCAACATTTTTAAGTTTTCTTATAAAATTGTGACTTTTGTCGAGTAAAATTACGACTCTCCTCATAAAATTGCCAAAATGTTCAGCTTTCCTTTAAAATTGCGACTGTTATCGAGTAAAATTCCAACTTTTATCATAATATTGCACCATTTTTTTTTTCTTGTAACATTTTGACTTGCGTTGAGTAAAATGACAACTTTTATTATACTACTGCCAAAATTCCAAGTTTTTCTTTGAAGATGTGACATTTTTTTCTTGTGAAATTCCAACTATTTTTTATATTTGCACAGTATGTATATATTGTTAATGTTGTAAATACAAATCTTTATATATCTGGAAAGGGTGGTCCTAAAGAGGTAGGCATTTTTCAGAGGTCTTAAGAAGGTAACAAATACAAGAATGTGTGTGTGTGTGTGTGTGTGTGTGTGTGTGTGTGTGTGTGTGTGTGTGTGTGTGTGTGTGTGTGTGTGTGTGTGTGTGTGTGTGTGTGTGTGTGTGTGTGTGTGTGTGCCGGAGATAGGCAGCAGTCCTTGTAAACAGTTGGAAAAGAAAAAGCTGTGAAGATGAAAGACAGCCACCCCCTGTCCTCTATCACCTAGCTCTTCCTGTAAACTCACACAAACACACGCTCTTCCCTCGCTCTCCTTCCCGGTGCCTCTCCCACGTCCTCGTGCAGATTTACTGTCCCCTCTGTGACCAATTACCAAGGCGCAGTGCGTCGCAGAGACGGGGAGGAAACACCGAGAAGCCAGGCCACATAACAGCACTGCTGCTCATTATAGGAGGGCCGGGACAAGTCACCGTGATGCTCGCAGCACAAATTAACGCTCACATCGCATGTGTCGCGGGCCTTAACACACTGCTAATCAGTGTACACACTCGCACAAGTTGTCAGCATTTACAGTAGGTCACGGACAGACAACATTATGAAATGACAAGGGTATATTTAGAGGTCCTTGCAAATAGCACCCAAACAAGACAGTGGAATATATAGTTTTTCTTCGCACGTTTTTAAGTTTTGACGCGTACCCGTCTGCCCCAGGTTAACATTAGAGATGGGATTCATAGCTCTTTGACGGGAGCCGGATCTTGAGGAGTCATTTTTTTGAAAGAGTCGTTTAAAAGTCTGACTCTTTATTATAGTTAGTTTGTTTGTGTTGTTTCCTTAAAGGGCATTAAACACATTGTGTTTTTGTTGTTGCACTCAAAGAACAATTTACAATTTTCCATATCAAATACAAACTTGCCAACCCTCCCGTATTTTCCGGGAGACTCCCGAAATTCAGCGCCTCTCCCGAAAACCTCCCGGGACAAATTTTCTCCCGAAAATCTCCCGAAATTCAGGCGGAGCTGGAGCCTCCAGCCATGCGACCTGAGTGATGTGTCGACAGCCTGTTTTCACGTCCGCTTTCCCACAATATAAACAGCGTGCCTGCCCAATCACGTTATAACTGTAGAATGATCGAGGGCGAGTTCTTGGTTTCTTATGTGGGTTTATTGTTAGGTTGGTAGAGTGGCCGTGCCAGCAATCGAAGGGTTGCTGATTACTGGGGTTCAATCCCCACCTTCCACCATCCTAGTCACGTCCGTTGTGTCCTTGGGCAAGACACTTCACCCCTTGCTCCTGATGGCTGCTGGTTAGCGCCTTGCATGGCAGCTCCCGCCATCAGTGTGTGAATGTGTGTATGAATGGGTAAATGTGGAAATACTGTCAAAGCTATTTGAGTACCTTGAAAGTAGAAAAGCGCTATACAAGTACAACCCATTTATCATTAATTTCATTAACGTCCTCCCAGCGCGGTAACAACACACAACAACAGCAGTCACGTTTTCGTCTACCGTAAAGCAGTTCGTCTGCCGTAAACAGCAATGTTGTGACATTCTTAAACAGGGCAATACTGCCATCTACTGTACATGCATATGTGACAATAACATCTAGATGAATGAGAACATTCATAGAAATAAAATATATAGCGTCAAAAATAATATGTGTCCTATTGACTTTATCCCAGGTGTTCACATGTGATGTAGAACACATTGAATCCACACCTTTTAGTTGTGGTGCTGCCGGTGAGACTTTCAACTTGAGCTTCCTCATATTAGAAGGAAAAGCATCTGATTGGCCCATCTTCCTCGCCAACTTCCACCTTCTATTCAAGAACTGTGATTGGACATATTCTAAACTTGTCCCACCCATTTACATGACGATATTAAATATGAGTGGATTTTGTTTCTGAAAACTTTTTGTCTCCTTTCTAATTCGTCAACGCTGGTTTAGTGAGTGGAGGTGTGTGTGTGTGTGTGTGTTCGTGTGCGCACGGACTAGTGGAATCTGACAGATGATGGACAGAAAAGAGGGAAGATGACATCATACGAGTTCCTTTTTAGCGGATTTCTCCCCTAATGCTGATAATTTTGTGAACTTGTAATATATACATTTTGTGGGTACATTGAAAAATGTACTTTCCCAACTTCAAACATTTTGATTTGAGGGAGCAAGACATTTATTTAAGGGGGCTCTGCACCCTCTTGCCCCTACGTAGAGCCGTCCCCGTATTAAATACATAAATAAATATTAGACAAATAAACATATACACAATAATTAAAGTTCTCATAAACCGCTGCTGCCCACTGTTCTCCTCACCTTCCAGGAGGTGAACAAGGGGATGGGTCAAATGCGGAGGACACATTTCACCACACCTAGTGTGTGTGTGACAATCATTGGTACTTTAACTTACTTCAACTTTAAATAGTTAAGTAGTTTATGGCTCACCTACGGCTTTTAGAGAGTGCACAACTGCGCACACAACATGCTAGGGAGAGATGGAAGATTCCAGACTCTAGTGCATTTGATGAAGGCACTTTTGTGCGTGCCACACAGCAATGCATCATCAGAGAGGGTGTTCAGCATGGTTAGAAAAATAGTGACAGAGAATAGAACAAGGATGGACAATTCAACCCTTAACTCAACAATGAGTAGATGAGTGTTATGTGTGTAAATAAATGAACACTGAAATCCAAGTATTATTTTATATATATATATATATATATATATATATATATATATATATATATATATATAAATAATAAAATAAATATATATATATATAGCTAGAATTCACTGAAAGTCAAGTATTTCTTATTTATATATATATATATATATATGAAATACTTGACTTGGTGCACTGTAAATATACTCCTCCCCTCTTAACCACGCCCCGCCCCCAACCACGCCCCCACCCCAACCCCAACCAATTTAGCTTTCGTGTTTTTGATTTTGACTTTTTTTGGAGTACAGTCCTGTTAAAAAGATATCTTTCTATTGAGTAATGTTGATGAAATGCTATAAAAGAAAACGGAAAATTGAAGCTCCCAGAAGGGGATTTTTACTGGACTATCTTGCCGGATTCTTGTTTGAAAACTCAAGGGCAGCTCAAAGGACTGAAGAGGAAGAGGGTCTGCGGAGACTTTGTATTGATTTGTCATGAAGACGTTCGTCAAAGAGAGCTCGCGGTGATGCTGAGAGAAAAGTGGGACTGAAGCGAGACGAGTGAACGTTTGGACTTTTGAGGCGCTGCTGACCTTCCTGAGTTGTGAAGGAGGCATTCTCAGCCTCTCCTCTTCTAGTTGCTCTTTGCTGCGCTCAATCTGACACCGTTTGTGCCTCTTCAGATTGGTGTCTTTCTTGTAATAGAGACGATGAAGGATAAATAGCTCAAAAACAGAACTCCACAAAACTGATACTGTCCCGTCATGATTTGATTTAAGTACTGTTATACCTCGGTTTTTGGTAATAATCCATTCCACAGGGTCCGTATAAAACTAAAAAAACAATTGTTCACAGAACACCCAAAAAACACTATTAGAGAGGATAATAATTTATAGTTTTGCACATTGCAAACAATGTACAATGCACATGAATGACAAATGAAATGGATAAACATTTAACATAACTTTTACTTTATTGAACTTTTGACGGCGAATAGTGGTGAGGGATGAGGAGATGTATTTAAGCTGAACACCCATATAAGATACCTATCCCAATGTTTTTTTTCCATAAAGTCAGTTCAGACAAAGTCAAAACCAAATGTGTGTGTTAAGTTATTTTACTGACACAAAATATACACCAACATGAGTAGTTTACAGTTTCAAATGTAGATGCACATAACAAACAAAAAAAACGGTTTTCGATTCCCATCACTACAGATAAGTTAAGCAAGTTAATCTTCCACACAAAGTGCAGAGCTGTGAGCTGACCTGGCTGAGACCGGGAGAAGATCCCCTATGACTATCTGTTGGCTTCCCGATGGACTGCACTCCCACATTCTCTATTAAATTACCAATTAAATAATTATACCCGCTCGACGCCCATTGCAGCCGATCACTCTAGAAGGGGTCCCTACATCTGCTGTCCTTTCTCAAGGGTTCTTCTTTTTCCCCCAGTTGGGGTCTTTTGAGTTTTCCCTGGCCCAGATATGGGTTTTGATCAGGGTATGTCGTTGTGAGTTTGTGAAGCCATTTGAGACACTTCTGATTAAGGGCTATATAAATAATGATTGATTGAATAATTGATTGATTGATTGGCTGAAGCAACACTTTCAAAGCAAATGATTAATTCAAGACCCGAAACACCCAATGAAGCCAAGAAACAACACTGATCAAGTTTGTGCATCAGAAGATGTATGCTGAACTGAATTGTAACAACAGTTACTGGTTGAGCCATTGGCCTTAGGTGCCTGAGTGGCGCTGTGGAGAAGAAGCCAATGAAACTGATTGCACTCAGGTGTGGCGCACCAGAGACTTATAGTTTTTTTAACGTAGGCTGACGGCAGTGTGAGTTTTGTGTTATAAGAATGTATGTTTGAGAAGAAATTAAAAATGGACTTTCAGATCACAAAGGAAGTTTGTTTATTACATACTTGCCAACCTTGAGACCTCCGATTTCGGGAGGTGGGGGAGGGGGGGCGTGGTCGGTGGGGGGCGGAGCGTGGTTGGGGGGCGTGGTTGGGGGCGTGGTTAAGAGGGGAAGAATATATTTACAGCTAGAATTCACCAAGTCAAGTATTTCATATATATATATATATATAAGAAATACTTGGCTTTCAGTGAATTCTAGCTATATATATGTATATATATATATATATATATATATATATATATATATATATATATATATATATATATATATATATATTTTTTTTTTTTTTTTTTTTTTAAATTATGTATATATATATATATATATATATATATATATATAAATAAGAGAAATACTTGAATTTCAGTGTTAATTTATTTACACATATACACACACACAACACTCATCTACTCATTGTTGAGTTAAGGGTTGAATTGTCCATCCTTGTTCTATTCTCCGTCACTATTTTTCTAACCATGCTGAACACCCTCTCTGATGATGCATTCTGCTTCGTCTCCTTGTTGTGTGCGCAGTTGTGCACTGCACTCTCTAAAAGTCGAAGATGTTATTGTCACATATGCATGTACAGTAGATGGCAGTATTGTCCTGTTTAAGAGTGTCACAACATTGCTATTTATGGCAGACGAACTGCTTTACGGTAGACGAAAACGTGACTGCTGTTGTTGTGTGTTGTTGCCGCGCTGGGAGGGCGTTAATGAAACTGCCTAACAATAAACCCACATAAAAAACCAAGAACTCGCCCTCGATCATTCTACAGTTATAACGTGATTGGGCAGGCACGCTGTTTATATTGTGGGAAAGCGGACTGAAAACAGGCTGTCGACACGTCACTCAGGTCCGCCTGAATTTCGGGAGATTTTCGGGAGAAAATGTGTCCCGGGAGGTTTTCGGAAGAGGCGCTGAATTTCGTGAGTCTCCCGGAAAATCCGGGAGGGTTGGCAAGTATGGTTTATTATGTTATTTAACCACTTAATTTAATTTATTTGTTGAGTTATGCACAGAAGAAAAAACAAAAAACAATACGTTTCTGGTGCACCACTCCTGAATGCAATCAGTGCGCACCTAAATGTCATTGGGGCTTCTTCTCCACAGCGCCACTAAGGCACCTAGGGATAATGGCTCCACAACAACCAGCCCCTAGTTGTTTATGACCATGGAATACATAACAATTAATGCACTATTATCTTGGAGCCATACATAATAAATAATGATTTTAACACTGATCAGACATTAGGCAAACTTCTATTACCATACCAATAACATACTACACATCATTTTTCTATCAATATACACAGTTTTGTTACAGGTCTTTCAATGACACTGGTTTTTGTCTGTAAGTGAATTGACCGGACCACACCAGCCTTATCTTCTAATTAACCAAGTGTTCCGGGGAGCAGTGGCATCCACAATCAAAACAACGTCTCCTTTTCTAAGATTGCTTTTTGTCTCAATCCACTTCTGTTTTTCCTGTAGTGCGGCGAGATATTCTTTTGACCACCTTTTCCAAAACAAGTCGGCGATGTATTGTGCTTGTTTCCACCTTCTTCTGGCATATTGGTCTTTGTGGTCAAGATTTAAGATTCAAGATTGTTTATTGTCATATGCACAGTTAAACAGACAGTTTGCCGTACAATGAAAATCTTACTTTGCTAGTACACCCTTCAATAAGTCACACGGTACTTAGCTAAAAATAAAAAATACAAATAAAAATGTATATACAAGGCACAGTAAGTAACATAACATTATTGCACATTCTGATTGACAGTCAACAGTATAAATATGGAGGTGACATTTGGTCACAGCAGCAGTTAGAGTGTCTTTAGTGATCAAAGGTGAAAAGTGTCTACAGTGATGGTTCACAGTCTGGGGGTGGTCATGGTAGCTGTCTTTTGTTCAAAAAGACAAAAGTAAAACGGGGGGTCTAGCATTCACAAGTTAGCATTCACAAGCCTGATGGCCTGTGGGTACAAACTGTTTGTCAGTCTCGTAGTCCTGGATTTCAGGCTCCTGTACCGTCTGCCTGATGGTAGGAGGCTGAAGAGACTGTGCTGGGAGTGTGTACTGTCCTTTATGATGTTGTGTGCTCTCCTGGTGGCCCTGGTAGAGTACATGTCCTGTAGTGAGGGGAGGGCTGCTCCTGATATGTACTGAGCAGTTTTAATCACTCGCTGGAGTGCCTTCCTGTCCTTAGCAGTGCAGTTTCCATACCAGACCGTGATTGAGCTGGTAAGGACACTCTCAACCGTACTTCTATAGAAGTTGCTGAGAATTGTGGGTGGCATGACAAATTTTCTCAGCCTTCTTAGGAAGTACAGTCGCTGCTGGGCTTTCTTTATTGTTTGTTGGGTGTTGTGATCCCAGGTGAGGTCCTCGCTGATGTGGGTCCCGAGGAATTTAAAGGTTTTCACCCTGTCCACCTTTGTCCCCCCTATGTACAGAGGTGTGTACTGTGCCCTCCTTCTCCGTGGGTCAATAATCATCTCCTTGGTCTTGTCTGTGTTCAAGGAGAGATTATAAACAGTTACTAATCATAGTTACTAACAACTAGTTACCAGTGGCGGGCCGTGCATTTCCCACCTAGGTCTTCAGTGATGTCCGACTTCAATGATTACCTTTTAAAGTACCATAATTGATGTCACCTCATGACCATTGCTGGAGAAATACTATACAGGTGTCATGTCTGTGTGACCATGTTTTGTATTAGTCATGTTTTGTTTTGTTTAGTTATTGGACTCTTTAGTTTCTGGCTTTTCACTCCCTTGTCTTGTTTCCATGGTTACCCATTAGTTTCACCTGTTCCACGTTTGGACTCATTATGCACTCTTGTTTGTCACCATAGCAACCCATTAGTTTTCACCTGTCACGTCACGCACCTGTTTCACGTTTTGAGTCACGCACCTGTTTTCGTTAATAATGTCTGTAGTATTTAAGTTCATTGTTTTCAGTTTGTCTTCCTGGCGACATCCCGCATTGATGCTTCTGCACACTCTCCACACACCCTTATGACCCTTGCTGCTCTTTTTTCATGCCGGTTTCTCGTCCAAGTAAGTTTTCTTTATTCATGCCATAGTTTGCAAGTTTTGTTTAATTGTTCATAGTTTCTGCCTTTGTGCAAGTTTTGTGTTTATAGTCAAGTTTTGTACTTCCGCCCTTGTGCGCGCCTTTTGTTTGCTTCCTTTTTTTGTAGTTATAGAGTTTAAATGAATCATGTACTCCCCTTCACGCCACGTATGGTCCAAATCTTTTGCACCTCGGGAGAACAAACCACGCCATAGTCCCTGTCGTGACAACAGGAACACATTTACACCCTACTGAGCATTGAATCACATCAACGGTATACAAAACGGGTTATTTTCTGGCGCATTTAAAAATCTATGAAAACGCATCAGCAATTAAAACATATACCATAAATTTATCTGCTTGGCTTATGAAACTTCCGGTCAATAAAGTTTGATTCAAAGTACACACTTCTCAAAGATATATTAACTGTCCTGACCACATGATGGCGACAAATACACATGTAACAATGTTGATTAAATGACAAGCATGACACACTTTAACAACAAGAGTTTACAACTTTTAGTTGTAACAGAACAGCGACTGTCAACAACTGGCAATCTGATTGGCTATCGCAACTGTCTCTCAACTCTATGTTCTCAAATTCATCCGCTAACGATCCTGATGAGTATCCAATCACACGTCGCGTAAATGTCACGTTCAACGTGAGGCCAGCTAGAAGGCCTTACTGACAACAACTTGTGATCTGATTGGCTATTGGAACTGTCTATCACCTGTATGTCCCCGTTCGCTTACAGCAGTGGTTCTTAACCTTGTTGGAGGTACCGAACCCCACAAGTTTCATATGCGCATTCACCGAACCCTTCTTTAGTGAAAGATGTATTTAAATTTTTTTTTTCAAATTCAAGAAAAAGTCATATGTTTTTTTTACTGGTGCACAAAATGAACCGTGCATGAACATCACCTTGTTCAAAGAACAAAACCAACACAGTGCATGAACTCACAACAAATTACACACCTTACACACATTACCATGAAATCATTAACGTGGACCCCGACTTAAACAAGTTGAAAAACTTATTCGGGTCTTACCATTTAGTGATCAATTGTACGGAATATGTACTGTACTGTGTAAACTGTACTGTTTCATATAATGTATTCTCTTCCTTTGCAATCTGCTAGTAAAAGTTTCAATCGATCAATCAAACAACCTGCAAATCAGATGGAAAATTAGAAGGAACATTGTTTGGGGGTATCCATAATACGCCGATAGGGAGAAGTTTTTATTTACATGATAAGTCGGATGTGTCTTTACCTCCGTGGCGGAGGCTCTGCCGAACCCCTGAGACCGACTCACCGAACCCCTCGGGTTCGATCGAACCCAGGTTAAGAACCACTGGCTTACAGTGAACGGACGCCCGCATTGTTGATTCTGAAGGCGTCTGGCAGATTTAGTACAGCATGGCAACATATGCGAACTGAATTCTGATTGGATGCAAACTAAAACTAAAAACAACAACACTGGAACGAGCATACTATGACATGAAGAGAATACGAATAATTCTAGATATTTAGGGTAAGTAAATTCTAAAATAATTGTATCTTTATGATCATGATGTCTGGTTATGTTAGGCCAGCAGAGAAGGCCTTGCTGGCCTTGACGGTTTGATTAATTAAGTTTAATTAATTGAGTTGATTAAGTTTGATTAATCTAATGTTTTCTTAATTACCCTTTGATGAGACTAGTTGTGTTAGTTTATTACAAATCTTTACAGATTTTGCATATTAATGGGATTTGAGTTCATTTGAGTTTGACTTTACGTGCATACATACAAACAGTCCTTTTAGGCAATTATGTGTTTTTATTGGGACCCACTGATACCAAACAAACAAATCATGCACTGGTGCATAACTATGGAGTTAAATTTTGGGCACGCAAAAAAATAATTGTTGGATGTTAATGAAAGTGGAGTTTGTGTCATTAAATTAAAATTAATCACAGTTAAATTGTCTAACCACATTACATCCAGAGTAACACGGTACACAGTTAATTCTATCTCTGGTATCAAACATGCAGTACATAGAAGACACTATAACAAGATCACCAAATTACTTTTTAATTTAATTAATGTATAGCACTGTTTTTTTTTGGTGTCGATGTGTGTACCATTCAGTGCTTTTCATGCATTTGCAAGTGTCGATCGCTTTACGTTCTCATAGTATCAGGCCCCTTCTACACTAAGCTAAGGTTATCCGGGGTAAATCCCACCTACCCTTATCTTTGTCCACACACACACAATGGTCGTTTAAGACCCCCTCCCTGCGTCCGCCAGCGCAATGCGACCTAATACGCATGCGCGGAAAATGCACACGTCATAGTCACCTCCAGTGTTGCTTTGTGTGCAAGTTCTTAAATTTTATTTATTTGAACAATATCCAGTGTTGTGGTATTTCGATTAACTGGAATCCAGTGTGAGACTCTCGAATTTCAGTGCCTCTCCCGAAAATCTCCCGGTACAACCATTCTCCCAAATTTCTCCGGATTTCCAGCCGGACTTAAGGCACGCCCCCTCCAGGCCCGTGCGGATCTGAGTGAGGAGACAGCCTGTCGTCACGTCCGCTTTTTCTCCATATAAACAGCATGCCGGCCCAGTCACGTTATAACAGCTACTACTTTTGGCGAGTGCACAACTGTACACACAACAAGAAGGAGAAGAGGCAGAAGAACGAAGAAGACACAGTCATGGCGACGACGAGTGACAGAGAATAGAACGAGGATGGACAATTCAACCCTAAACTCACTCTTTTCCTGCAAATTAAATGTCACAGATTCTGCCTGTAATAGAGTGATCTAATTTGTTTGTTGCCATCTCCTGGTGAATGTTGGGTATAGTGTTCTGTGGTTACTTTTTGGTTGGCCAATGGTTTACGTTGTATTGCGCACCCTGGCGGCAAGTGTGGGAGTCGGTTCTGAAGTATGAAGTAAAGAGACGTAACTAACTACATCACCTCGCCTGGTTATTGACTCCAACCCAGAATATTACACTGCCCATACCTATGCTCCTTCCAAGGCTGTGCTACTGGCTGAAAAGCACTGCACTTTCAAATACAACAATGAGTAGAGGAGTGTTATGTGTGTGTATATGTGTAAATAAATGAACACTGACATTCAAGTATTTCTTTTATTTATATGTATATATATATATATATATATATATATATATATATATATATATATATATATATATATATATATATATAGCTAGAATTCACTGAAAGTCAAATATTTATTTTATTTATATATATATATATATATATATATATATATATATATATTGTTTTTTTTTAATATATATATATATATATAAGAAATACTTGAATTTCAGTGAATACTAGATATAAATATACTCCTCCCCCCTCAACCCTGCCCACCTCACCCCCCCCCCCCCCCAAATCTCCCGAATTCGGAGGTCTCAAGGTTGGCAAGTGTGGGTTTGCTCCGAGTTACGAAACCGCTTTATTATGAAGCTGGCTGTGGCGCTCTCTTTCTGACGTCACTTCCTGTGTGGGGCGCGCTCTTTCTGGCGTCACTTCCTCTCCAACCTCAGTTTGTAAACGATCAATGAGTCCATACAAAGCTAATAGCCGGAGATTCAAGAAATAGACGGCACACTCACCCGTGTAAAAATTATCCAGGGAGGGGAATATTAAACGATGATTTAATGTGGCCGAAACGGGGCTTAGGCTAAATAATTATTCGTTTAATGAGTTATCCGGCTTAATGCATACTTGCCAACCTTGAGACCTCCGAATTCGTGAGATGGGAGTCCGAATTCGTTGAGGTGGGCGGGGTTGGGGGAGCGGGGTTTGGTGGTAGTGTGTGTGTATATTGTAGTGTCTCGGAAGAGTTAGTGCTGCAAGGGGTTCTGGGTATTTGTTCTGTTGTGTTTATGTTGTGTTACAGAGCGGATGTTCTCCCGAAATGTGTTTGTCATTCTTGTTTGGTGTGGGTTCACAGTGTGGCACAGATTTGTAACAAGTATGACTTGCATTCACTTATGTGTGTGTAAAAGCTGCATATATTATATGACTGGGCCGACACGCTGTTTGTATGTAGGAGAAGCGGACGTGACGACAGGTTGTAGAGGACGCTAAAGGCAGTGCCTTTAATGCACGTCCCCAATATTGTTGTCCGGGTGGAAATCGGGAGAAATTCGGGAGAATGGTTTCCCCGGGAGATTTTCGGGAGGGGCACTGAAATACGGGAGTCTCCCGGGAAAATCAGGAGGGTTGGCAAGTATGGCTTAATGAAGACATGGTCTCAGTTTCATTTTGCTGCATTCTCATTGCAACTGTTTTGTTTTGTTTCCAGCTATTTCTTCCAACAGAAGAATACAACAAAAACACTGCATCCCTCTAACTACACAACCTCATACTTTAGTGGAAAACAATGAAAAAAGCCAAGAACCGTTGCTCCAGTTGAAAGACGCACACGCAGACTTACACCCGTGCACTTTCACCTACAAGCACACACACTAACACTCTGGCCCAAGGTGCATTTCTTGAGGTGCATATATTTGCATACATATGCATTTTTAATGAGTTTTGGGAGATCATGAGATCCAAGCGGCCCTTTGTGTAAATTTCTTCCATTATTTTGTGTGTGTGCACGTGTGAGAGTTGGTGGGGGTCTCCATGTAAATATCACCCGCTGTGTGTTGGCACCCATCACAGATGGTACAGGGCGAGGGCACGCTGTGGGCACAGGATAGCTATTTCGGTTTATCTGTGGGGCTTTGTGTGACACTTTGTGTGACACTGCAAAGCACATAAAGTGTCACGGTGTGCATTCATGTGGGTGTTTTTTTGCACTTTGGTTGCCAACTTTTTTCTGTACTTTTACAAATATGAATTTGTCTATGCGAGTGAATGGTTATTGTGTAATAGCAACTGTGTGTGTGCATGCGTGCATGTGTGTGTGCGTGCTCTGGCACGTGTGTGTGTCTCCCAGCATGCAGCGTGGCAGTGATAGCCCTGTTTTGAATGACTGATGTGCTGGAGGGAGCAGAGGGGAGCTCAGGTTGTGCCAACGCCTCAGTCTGACACGCTGCTGCTTCCCTGCTGCTTTACATATGTAGTCTCAGCAAGACTCCGCCTCCACTCCCATCTGACACCTCTTCCTTCTCCAAATCAACCAAAGACTCACTGCTTTTCTTTGAGACTTTTTGTTTTAAATTCAGTGTTTATTGCATAAGAATAGACAAAATGTCGTAGTGACGGCCAGATCCATTTGTATTTTCCCGTCTCCTTCAATGTGTCTATTAAGTCCAGTACACACAAATATATATATATATATATATATATATATATATACATATATATATATATATATATATATATATATATATATATAAATATATATATATATATATATATATATATATATATAAATATATATATATATATATATATATATATATATATATATATATATATTTGTGTGTACTATATATATATAAAATATATATATATATATATATATATATATATATATATATATATATATATATATATATATATATATATATATATATATGCATATATTTTTTTTTATCCTTACAGATTTCCTAGATATGAGATATGAGTGTTCCTATTGCTCCTATAGTGTGTAGAACAGTAAGAGATAAGAAACAAATAATACCATACATGCAGAGCCGTAACCAGGATTTGACAAATACCAAGGTCAAAAAATGGTGCTCCAAGAAGACCTTTGAAAGGATAAAGTCATGTGTATCCCAGCGCCATATAAATAGTATTACCTTGAGCAACACAATGAACAATCCAATTTTTCTAATTAGGGTGTTAGTCGTAATAAACCATTTCAACATCATGAAAACATACCGTATTTATCGGACTGTAGGGTTCACCTACGGTCTGCACCTACCGTACATACATATATATAAATGTATGTGTGTGTATATACATGTGTATATATATATACATGTATATGTATATATAAAAATATGTATATGTATGTATGTATGTACATGTATATAAATCTATATATATATATATATATATGTATATATGTATATATGTATGTATGTATGTATATGTATGTATATATATATATGTGTATATATATGTACACACATGTATTTAAAATACATACACATATATATACATATACATATATACACATATATATATACATATACATATACATATACATATATATATATATATATATATATATATATATATATATATATATATATATATATATGTCAATCAATCAATCAATGTTTATTTATATAGCCCTAAATCGCAAGTGTCTCAATATATATATTTATATATATATATATACATATATATATATATATGTATACACATATATTTAATATACATACACGTATATACATATACATATACATATATACATATATATATATATATAAATATATATATATATATATATATATATATATATATATATATATATATATATATATATATATATATATATATATATGTATATATGTATATGTATATATCCATCCATCCATCCATCTTCTTCCGCTTATCCGAGGTCAGGTCGCGGGGGCAGCAGCCTAAGCAGGGAAGCCCAGACTTCCCTCTCCCCAGCCACTTCGTCCAGCTCTTCCTGTGGGACCCCGAGGCGTACCCAGGCCAGCCGGGAGACATAGTCTTCCCAACGTGTCCTGGGTCTTCCCCGCGGCCTCCTACCGGTCGGACGTGCCCTAAACACCTCCCTAGGGAGGCGTTCGGGTGGCATCCTGACCAGATGCCCGAACCACCTCATCTGGCTCCTCTTGATGTGGAGGAGCAGCGGCTTTACTTTGAGCTCCCCCCGGATGGCAGAGCTTCTCACCCTATCTCTAAGGGAGAGCCCCGCCACCCGGCGGAGGAAACTCATTTCGGCCGCTTGTACCCGTGATCTTGTCCTTTCGGTCATAACCCAAAGCTCATGACCATAGGTGAGGATGGGAACGTAGATCGACCGGTAAATTGAGAGCTTTGCCTTCCGGCTCAGCTCCTTCTTCACCACAACGGATCGATACAGCGTCCGCATTACTGAAGACGCCGCACCGATCCGCCTGTCGATCTCACGATCCACTCTTCCCTCACTCGTGAACAAGACTCCGAGGTACTTGAACTCCTCCACTTGGGGAAGGGTCTCCTCCCCAACCCGGAGATGGCACTCCACCCTTTTCCGGGCGAGAACCATGGACTCGGACTTGGAGGTGCTGATTCCCATCCCAGTCGCTTCACACTCAGCTGCGAACCGATCCAGTGAGAGCTGAAGATCCTGGCCAGATGAAGCCATCAGGACCACATCATCTGCAAAAAGCGGAGACCTAATCTTGCAGCCACCAAACCAGATCCCCTCAACACCTTGACTGCGCCTAGAAATTCTGTCCATAAAAGTTATGAACAGAATCGGTGACAAAGGGCAGCCTTGGCGGAGTCCAACCCTCACTGGAAACGTGTCCGACTTACTACCGGCAATGCGAACCAAGCTCTGGCACTGATCGTACAGGGAGCGGACCGCCACAATCAGACAGTCCGATACCCCGTACTCTCTGAGCACTCCCCACAGGACTTCCCGAGGGACACGGTCGAATGCCTTCTCCAAGTCCACAAAACACATGTAGACTGGTTGGGCAAACTCCCATGCACCCTCAAGGACCCTGCCGAGAGTATAGAGCTGGTCCACAGTTCCACGACCAGGACGAAAACCACACTGTTCCTCCTGAATCCGAGGTTCGACTATCCGGCGTAGCCTCCTCTCCAGTACACCTGAATAGACCTATGTATATATGTGTATGTATATTAAATATATGTGTATACATACATATATATATATATAAATATATATATTGAGACACTTGCGATTTAGGGCTATATAAATAAACATTGATTGATTGATTGACATATATATATATATATATATATATATATATATATATATATATATATATATATATATATATATATATATATATATATATATATATATATATATATATATATATATACATACATATATATGTATATGTATATGTATGTATATATATATGCTCACACTATCATTTCATAGAACCCACATTCAGTTAAAATAAATAAATAAAAATACCACTGTTTCATGTCATGATTACACAAAAAGGTAAGGAAAAAGACACATTGCCATGATGCTTCTTCAATTAGAGTTGTTTTAAATCAACTTGGTTCTTGATAGATTTTCTGTCAGGCTCCTCCCACTGTGAAGGTTGTGTCGATCAATGGCAGACATATTTTTGTATAATACATTTTAGTCTCGCTGGAGAGTACCATTTTTTTTACTAATTAGGAATATATTTGTGCCCCTTTTTTAATGAAAAAAAAGGTCAGTAACAAGTATGGAGTGAATTGCTGCTTGTCGACATGACAATCCCGATACAACCCTTTCACTGCCTTGAGTATCGGCATGTATCAATATCAATCCGATACAATATCAGCACAAGTCGATGCATACTTGTCAACATTCCCGGTTTCAGCCGGGAAATCCAGTTTTTTTGCCCATGCTTTTTTTTCCCCAAATTTTGCTCCCCATGAGAAATAAGAACCTCTCCAGTAGTGCCGTTACTGCAGAGATTTCGCTCAGCTCGACTCAAGGCTCGGCGACACGCAGAGGTGGGCTTATTCAAAAAAGAGTTGCATGTTACGTGATTCAATCAAATTAACATTGCGAGAGTGATGCATGAACACGATGACCACCGAAAAGACAACTCTGCCAAAAGCCCAAACTTTAGGCCTGATTTTGCGTGTACTAAAACACGTGCAATATTGATAGCACACGCAAAGCTGATATATTAAATGTGTGCAAAGTGCATTGCGTCTGGTAAATGAGCAGAACAAGGCGTGCAATCCATTTTGCATCTCTGTCTTCATTAATGTGCAAAAAATATGCTGATAATCAAAACGCCCACAATACTGGGAGGAGAAAATGCAAGTATTATACAGCTTGCGGAATTTCATTTATCAACACTCATCACCGTTTTGGGAGCACTATTTTGATGTTTTGTTTAGCACTTATTAAAAAGGACCTGCAAAGTGTAAGTTTCAACATATTTGGACGGTCAGAAATAAAATAGATTAGACATTTCTATACAACATCTTTTTGGAATTCTATAGCTGCTGTATGAATTAAAGGACTGATTAAAACAAATTAAATTGATCATCCATCCATTTTCTACCGCTTGTCCCTCTCGGGTCCGTGGGGAATTCAATTGATGTGTTTTGTTGTAATTTTATATTTTTTTTAGAGACGTTCGTTTTTTTCACATAGAATACATATTAATAACATATATACATCCATCCATCCATTTTCTACCGCTTTGAAGTATGCATTTGTCTTCAACACAGTAGTGCAGATTACTCCCCATGAACCTTTAGCAGTCAAAAAACTAACAAAAAAAAAGTGGTGTCAATGTACAAAACCCAAAACCAGTGAAGTTGGCACATTGTGTAATTCGTAAATAAGAACAGAATCCAATCATTTGCAAATCATTTTCTACTTATATTCAATTGAAAAGACTGCAAAGACAAGATATTTAATGTTCGAACTGAGAAACGTAATTTTTTTTTGCAAATAATCATTACTTTAGAATTTAATGGCAGCAACACATTGCAAAAAAGTTGGCACAGGGGCATTTTTACCACTGTGTTACATGGCCTTTCCTTTTAACAACACTCAGTAAACGTTTGGGAACTGAGGAGACCAATTTTTGAAGCTTTTCAGGTGGAATTATTTCCCATTCTTGCTTGATGTACAGCTTAAGTTGTTCAACAGTATGGTATTTTAGGCTTCATAATGTGCCACACATTTTCAATGGGAGACAGGACTGGACTACAGGCAGGCCAGTCAAGTACCTGCACTCTTTTACTATGAAGCCACGTTGTATTAACACGTGGCTTGGCATTGTCTTGCTGAAATAAGCAGGGGCGTCCATGATAGCGTTGCTTGGATGGCAACAAACCCGTATGTACCTTTTAGCATTAATGGTGCCTTCACAGTTATGTAAGTTACCCATGCTTTGGGCACTAATACACCCCCATACCATCACAGGTGCTGGCTTTTGAACTTTGCGCCTATAACAATCCAGATGGTTCTTTTCTTCTTTGGTCCTGGAGGACACAACGTCCACAGTTTCCAAAAACAATTTGAAATGTGGACTCGTCAGACCACACTTTTCCACTTTGCATCAGTCCATCATAGATGAGCTCGGGCCCAGCGAAGTCGGTGGCGTTTCAGGGTGTTGTTGATAAATGGCTTTCGCTTTGCATAGTAGAGTTTCAACTTGCACTTACAGATGTAGCGACAAACTGTAGTTACTGACAGTGGTTTTCTTAAGTATTCCTGAGCCCATGTGGTGATATCCTTTACACACTGATGTCACTTTTTGATGCATTACCGCCTGGACCGTAGATGGGGAATTCCCTAAATTCTTTGCAATTGCTCGTTGAGAAATGTTGTTCCTAACATGTTCGACAATTTGCTAACGCATTTGTTCACAAAGTGGTGACCCTCGCCCCATATTTGTTTGTGAATGACTGAGCATTTCATGGAAGCTGCTTTTGCAGGCATCAAATTCCAAATGAACTAATATTTGCAAAAAACTACAAAGTTTTCCATTTCGAACATTAAATATCTTGTCTTTGCAGTCTATTGAAATGAATATAACTTGAAAAGGATTTACAAATCATTGTATTCTGTTTTTATTTACAATTTACACAACGTGCCAACTTCACTGGTTTTTGGGTTTATACAAAAGTAGATGCACTGGACGACCGCTTCTTAAATGCCCTTAAAAAGTGATAGATGTCTTCTGCTTGTTTGAAAACACAGCAAACGTCACAGGCAGGAGAATGGTAACGTGAATGTGCTGTAAATTGCCAAGTCTGTGTAATCATGTTTTGTTTTAGTCATGTTTTGTTTTGTTTAGTTATTGGACTCTTTAGTTTCTGGCTTTTCACTCCCTTGTCTTGTTTCCATGATTACCCATTAGTTTCACCTGTTCCACGTTTGGACTCATTGTGCACTCTTGTTTGTCACCATAGCAACCATTAGTTTTCACCTGTCACGTCACGCACCTGTTTCACGTTTTGAGTCACGCACCTGTTTTCGTTAATCATCTCTGTAGTATTTAAGTTCATTGTTTTCAGTTTGTCTTTCTGGTGACATCCCACATTTATGCTTCTGCACATTCCTTACACTTTTTTTCATGTCCATCGTTCATGCTGCTCCTTTAGTCCATGCCAAGTAAGTTTTGTTTATTAATGCCACAGTTAGTGGGTTTTTTTGTTGCTCATAGTTTCTGCCTTTGTGCAAGTATTTGTTTTCATAGCCAAGTTGTTTCTCCGCCACTGTGCGCGCTTTTCGTTTGTACTTTTTTTTTGTAGTTATAGTGTTAAAATAAATCATGTATTCACCTTCACGCCATGTCTGGTCCAAATCACTTGCATCTCGGGAGAACAAACCACGCCACAGTCCTAGTCATGACATAAATGAGTATCACCGTATAGTTCACCCAATGTCCTCATTTAAAGAAGGCGGTCTGCACCACTTTTCAATTGCACAAAACTAGTGTTAGTAGATCACACGCAACACGCCCACTAATTGCACACGCTATTTTATAGATTACACAGGCTGTTTAGCACGAGGCATTTGGATCTTGGTAAATTGGGCCCTTTATGTAAATATCTTGACAAATAGGAGACCTATTAGCTTGACCTAAAGAACAGGAAGCTGTTTGCTCACACATTCTCATAGCTTCTGTAATATCGAGGAAGAAAAGACGTGTCGCAAGAAAAGGCAGCGCCACAGAGCCAATCAATGAGCTTGTAGCTTCCGCTTATAACCAATATCAATATCGGATTGTAACACCTCTAATGACAACAGTGTGGACAAGAGTAACCTTACAAAAATGTGGAAGTTTCCTCATTTATTATTTAAAGTTAAAGTTAAAGTTAAAGTACCAATGATTGTCACACACACACTAGGTGTGGCGAAATTATTCTCTGCATTTAACCCATCACCCTTGATCACCCCCTGGGAGGTGAGGGGAGCAGTGGGCAGCAGCGGTGGCCGCGCCCGGGAATCATTTTTGGTGATTTAACCCCCAATTCCAACCCTTGATACTGAGTGCCAAGCAGGGAGGTAATGGGTCCCATTTTTATAGTCTTTGGTATGACTTTAATTTTGAACGCCAAAAAATGTGTCTTTTAAAAAAATGGAGGATGCACTTGAGCGAGTGCATTCATTTGTGGCCTGTTTTTGTGGGTGTCACTCAAGGTAATGAGCTTGATAACACTTTTCCTGTGAAGTGTACATTTAGACAGATTACTCCTCAAACACAAATTCCCAACCCGTATGGCAAATAGAAGATGCAAAAGACGTTTTTGCACAAGACTTAAATAGAAAGAATTAAAAGGTATCTGACACACTGGTTTTCAGCATTCCATATCCATGTGCATCTTAAACTAACATTGGGTGTAGTTCAGGGGTGTCAAACATATGGCCCGTGGGCCGAATCAGGCCCGCAAACGGGTTTTATCTGTTCGCGGCCCACGTAATCAATTTAAAAATGAGCTGATTTTTTTTTTTTATGAGAGAAACTGCTGTTGTATATGTGTCCACTGGATGTCACAATAGCAATTCTGTTAGACAAGCAAACGGTTCATACCAGGGCCTCGACCCAAACGAAAAGTAAAAGGGCAGGTTTTAAACACATTGTTATTTGGCAACCTCATTGGCCCAAAATGTCTCTGTCAAAAATGAGAAAAGTCAACGCAGAATGTAACTCAACCCTCTTATTCTACCTCCGTTTCTTATGGTTTGTTGAGTTAGCACAGGATTAATACTTGGCCATGACAAATTAGGTTTTTGATACCTAGAAAAGTTTCCATCCATTTATTGGGTTATTTGTTCAATCCCAGATAGGCTGTGACTTAAGGTTTAATCATGGCTTTGTAAATACACTGAGACAAAGTCTAGGTTTATTGTGTTCTCTATCATGTTTGTAAAACTCCCTCATTTTTTTCCTCAGAATGTTCAACAAACTTGAAGTGTTTTGTCAAGAGGATTATTTGTGATTTGTACATTTTCAGAATGTGCTTTTTTTTATTTCCTGGACGAAGTAAAACAAAGAAAACAACCTGAAGTTGTCTTCATTTTTAAGTTATCATGCCATGATTTTACCAGTCCGGCCCATTTGAGATTATACAGTATTTTCCTCTATGTGGCCCCCAAGCTAAAATGAGTTTGACACCACTGCTCTAGTTCTTGACTCAATCCGTTCAATCAGTGACGTGCGGTGAGGTTGATGGCTGGTGAGGCACTGACTTCATCACAGTCAGATTTACAAACATATGAACCCTAAAGAGTATCTTATTCACCATTTGATTGGCAGCAGTTAACGGGTTATGTTTAAAAGCTCATACCAGCATTCTTCCCTGCTTGGCACTCAGCATCAAGGGTTGGAATTGGGGGTTAAATCACCAAAAATGATTCCCAGGCGCGGCGCCGCTGCTGCCCACTGCTCCCCTCACCTCCCAAGGGGTGAACCAGGGGATGGGTCAAATGCAGAGGACAAATTTCATTACACCTAGTGTGTGTGTGACAATCATTGGTACTTTAACTTAACTTTAACTTTACACATACAAACTGTAGCACACAAAAAAGCACATTTAATAAAAAAAACGTTATTATGGTCTTACCTTTACTTAGAAATTAAGTCCATGCGCCGCAACTAAAGCCCTCACTTAAACTTTCCACGTGCAAGATTGAATCTATTTAAAAAAGTGTAACCGAGGGTTTATAAATGTTGCCTATACTGTATGAAACTACAAAATAACAAACACGGAGGCTCCAGTTTACACGAGGACCACTTCATTTACCTTCTTTCAAAAACCTCCGCAACGTGACATCACTTCCGCTCTTAGCGCCTTCAAAATAAGAGCTCAAGGCATATACTGTATAACAGCGCTTAACAGGAACTTAACATCACAAAGAGGAAAGCCCATGAAAATAGGTTACAAAAGTTATTTAATAAGAAGCAAAAAAGTGCAAAAACAATAATGTTCGTGTTGGAGGAGTTGTGAATTAGGTACACCTGTAGTCTGCAGGTGTATCTAATGTTGTGTCCCTGCAGTCATTCACAACTCCTCCAACACCAACATTATTGTTTTTGCACTTTTTGACTTCTTATGAAATATTTTTTTTAAATAGATTCAATCTTGCACGTGGAAAGTTTAAGTGTGGGCTTTAGTTGATATAACAATTCTACGGCGGGGGTGCAGGAGGCGAGCCTCACACAGTGCGTCTTTTGCAGCCGTTTTATGATCGCTCAGCACAAGAAATACTTTACACACATACAGTTGTTGACAAAATACACTGTACATTATATACCTCAGCTAACTAAACTATGGAAATGTATAATATAGTTCATATAGCAATACGGTCTCACTGCACAGCAGGCCAGCAGTTAGCCGAGTCATTGCGCAATCCATGTTGCGGCACTGAGTGACGTGCCTCAACTGGCTGCTGATCACCGCACCGTCTCTTCTCAGTATTTGAACGGCAAATGTGAAAATTCAGCGATTTTGAATAAAAATAATCTAAAACTGGTGAAGTTAAATGGAAAATAACTTTATAGTATAATCACTGGATACATATAACAATTTAATTTTTTTTTTTTCTTTTTACATTTTTTTTCTTTCCATGATGGCAGGTGAGGCCGTGCCTCACCTGCCTCTAGTGACTGCACGTCACTGCGTTCAATAGATGCTTGGACATATAGATTTTAAATGTTGTTTTAAATGTAATACTTCTCTTTTGTTTGAGAAAAAAATGCTGTATATTACTGAGGAGCTTGGGTCAAACAAAAACCTGGCGTACGCTCTTGTTTTTTACGTCAGAGATGAGATCTATCAAGAGTGGACTCGACAAGGAAATGTCCAGATGTGATCGTTTGGGCTTCAAAGATTGAGGCACAAAATTTACTTTTTTGCCAATGCGTTTAATGCTTAATATTCATCTAAATATTAGTGAGGACAACTATTCATTTATCCGGGCAATCATTTTGCCAGCTATTGCTGTCACAATGTGTCCCAGTTGAGCGGACAGTTGCAGCCACCGGTAGTTGCGGTACAATGGCACCGGAGACGGTGGAGGAATGGCCAGAGTTTGTGTCACCGCAAGTAGCTCTCCTGGGTTGTAATAATAAATTGAGTAATCAAACAAGAGTCAAAGTATTTAAAAAAAAAAAGTTAAAGTACCAATGATTGTCACACACACACTAGGTGTGATGAAATTTGTCCTCTGCATTTGACCCATCCCCTTGATCACCCCCTGAGAGGTGAGGGGAGTAGTGGGCAGCAGCGGTGCCGCGCCCGGGAATCATTTTTGGTGATTTAACCCCCAATTCCAACCCTTGATGCTGAGTGCCAAGCAGGGAGGTAATCGGTCCCATTTTTTATAGTCTTTGGTATGCCTCGGCCGGGGTTTGAACTCACAACCTAAGCGGCTATAAACACATAACACATATAAACACATTTTGTTGTAAGTTACACAAGTTATATTTATATTGGGAGAAATCAGTCATCCACCTCTTTAAGTTTAACATTTTATTGCAGCGACTATCTTTTCAAACTACTATATCCCACTCAATCCTCTTTCGTTCGCTCAAAACACGAGAAAGAAGCACCTCCTAATGAATTCTGATTGGCCAGAGCATTCATATCTCAGGCACATGGCTATTTATAATATGATTAGCATGTTTATCAAGTAGGTGATCTGGGCGTGCCCAGCCAAGCAAATGTCTGTGATAAATTGCACGTTGATTGGGATGTAACAAAGAAATGTACTTGGATTAGTGCATGCGCACACTTTAATACGTTTGAATTTTTTCTTGCGTATACTGTCGGTATCAAAATTTTACAGTACAATGTTATCATGGTATTCAGGCATCTGTACGATATTATAGTAGTGTATGACAAAAAAAAAAGACTTAAAAATGCCATTGTGTGTTAAATGAAGTGGCAGGAATGTTTAGGCTAAACACAAACATAATGCTAAAATGTTCTAATCATATTTATTACTATAAACATGGATTTTTAAGTTCAAAGAAAAGTGCAGGAACATCCACTGTTTCAAGCAGATATTAAAAAAAACTTACAGTTGATGTCTTTAAAGTGACAATGTGTAACAAGTGTAAAACAATAATGTTCACTTTTGTGTGTTTCAAATTTGGCTTAATGAGAAATAGTGTCCTGATAGCTCTAATAATCTGATAGCTCAGTTACAGCTCATGTTATTCTATTCTGTTTTATATGTGTTATATGTTGCACGATTGCACCAAGTAAAATTCCTAGTTTGTGAACCCGTTCTCAAACAATGGCAATAAAAACTATTCTGATTTTGATTCTGATTCTGATTCTGATTCTAAAGTGGACATTTTTTAATCAGTTTGGAAAATGTTGTTTCTCAAAAGTTACCTAACAATTTAACTTTTAATAATGGACCTACCTCACCCGAGAGAGTTCCGTGGTACACAATAGATGGATGGACAGAGAGTTTTTCAAACAGCTTCTCAGTTTACTGGTATTTCCGCGGTTTACAGTTTTTTTTTGTTTATTTCCCTCCGTGATGTGACCAGCTGGCTCTATGTTGCCTTGGATATGAGACGAAAGTGGCACCCTTTGCTTTGCAGAATGCAGACTTTCTTACCTCCGCCAAAGAGGTTATGTTTTTCGCTTAGGTTTGTTTGTTTGTTTGTTTGTTTGTTTGTTTGTTTGTTTGTCAGCAACAAAACTCAAAAAGTCATGGACGGATATTTTCAGAAAATGTCCAAAAAAACGATTCCTCTCATCTACTACTACTACGAGCACACCTCACTTCCTGCTTGTGGTGTTTGATGCCCCCACAATGCAGCCTCGCGCTGCACAGAGGATTCTGGGAGATGTAGTTTATTTTCAGACCCGGTCAACGCTAAAGCGCCAGAAAAACTACACTCACCAAGTTTTCGTTTGATACCGTCACACGTCACGGCAATAGCTTTACAGCCCTAGTGCGATTTGAACGAAAGCTAATTATTTGTAGGAAATCCAGGCAACTCTTAATAAATGAGGCCTCAGGTCATTTGCTGTGTAGGAATTGGTACAGTGTGCATTTAATCGATATTAGTACCAAATCTGTACTTTGAAATAAAATTGAAAACATGCACTTTTTTTGTACAAAAAAACAGTGCCTACATTTTTAATGGAATTTTGTGACAATCAAGTTAATAATTTTAATGTTTGAGATCTTAGCATAGATCAGACCCCCTGTGTCTATTTTCATCAAAACACCTTTTTAATTTGTTCATTTCCACTGTAATTATTTTCATCAGATTGTGTGCATTCTCCCCTTGCACCAGTAAAATGTGCAAATAAATAGATAATTTTAGGGTCTTTCGAGGCCTTAGAGGCGTCTTTCATACCCTCCTGAGAAGCAGCATCCTCTGCAGTGGACATTTGTGCACATGCATAAAAGGATATTGCTTTTTTCGAAAATATGTAACTCGTTTAAAAGAAAACCCAATGTTAACCCCTCTGGAATCTATAACCATGATGATTTTAGCATTGGTATCATACCAGTTGTCAAATGACAAGTCACAGGTTGGTTTTTTTTTCTTCTCAAAACATAGTACTTACGAAATAGTTGTTAAATCTTTTAACTAAAACGCCATTAAAAAAATATTCAACTTTAGATGTTTTCATGCAGGTCACAACTTCAAGTAGAAGCATGTCAACCTGCTTGGAAGGCATGCTGGGAGGCATGCGAGGCATATTGATCCAACTATAACATCCAGCTGTTTGTTTACCAACAACAAATCAATGCAGGGCTCGGTTGGGGACTGACATGCCTGGCCTCTGGTCGGCTCAGAGCACTTACACACTCTTAGGACACACACTAAGGACGCAGCATGAAGGTAGTGTGTGTGGTTTTTGAGCAGAACTCAGAGTGGATATTGCCGCGTGCCTAAATTGCTCAATTTCAGATAATGTTCTTGTTTTTCTTCTTATACGCAGGGCACAGTTCAAACACTATTGAAGTAATACCAGCATGTATAAACGTACTAATAATCCACAGATCAGGCTACTGTAATAATCACAATCAGCAGATATGCAGGGGACATTACAGTTGCACAGTGGGGTTTTTTTCCAAGTCAGTCACAAAACACTGCCCACGTGCCCTCTTGCCAATGAAAGAGAGATGGCTTTGCCAAAGTGTTCTTCCTGTCAGGGGATAGACATCCTGTGAAAATGACTTCGCTTTTAAGTGATCAGGGACACAATTACACACTTCTCATTTTGTGCTGAAAATGCATTCCAAGGTTCACCTGAAGTTAATGGGAATCTTTTAGTACAAAAATCACATTTTGCGTTGCAGTCAACACTGTGACTCGGCAGGGATATTAGAGAGAGATTTTGCACAGTATGGATGACAAGAAACCTATAATACATTTTAGATGCCTGCTGTCACATTAGTTTGAAATTTAGCAGTGCGACAGTGAATTTTGCCCATTTACCAATGCTAGAGTATTATTCATTAAACAGCAAATTTCATAGTTTTCAAAATTGTGATTGCGTGGCAAGCAGTCACGGTGTCGACCACGTTTCATCCCAAGTCAGCTGTGACAGGCTCAAACTCCGTGCAACTTGGAACACCAGGAGATGTCTAGAAAATGGACGAATGGCATTTAATGAAAGCAAAGCGGTCTTGCATGTAAACTACACCATCATACAAACTTGGGATGTGAAGCTTACACCAATTTCATTATTCTGTTCGAATCCGATTTTTGGGGTGATGACTCGATTCAGAGTCGATTTTCGATTCGAACCAATTCTTGCAATCAAATATAATATGTACAAATGACAGGAAACATTTTTAAAACAAGTTGCAGGTTACAAAAGCTTATCTTGGCTGCTGACATTTGACGTACACGTGCAGCAAATAAGCGCACAGATGGCCTAAAACAGGGGTCCCTAAACTATAGCCCGCCAGCATCCAAAATCTGGCCCGCGGGAAATCCCAAGTTTAAAAAAAAAATATATATATATATATATATATATATATATATATATATATATATATATATATATATATATATATATATATATATATATATATATATATATATGTATGTGTGGGGAAAAAAATCACAAGACTATTTCATCTCATCAATAAAAGGCTATCGATAGCCTTTTATTGATCAATAAAAGGCTATCGATGCTGTCATCTAGCAAAGCTGAATTTGACCAAGCAACCCCCCCGTACCAAAAAGCCCTTGATGAAAGCGGATACAATTTCACCCTCACCTATGAACCCACGCCAGGAAACCAGCCAAAAAAGAACAGAAAACGAAACGGCATCATCTGGTACAACCCCCCATACAGCAAAAACGTCTCAACGAACATTGGACACAAATTCCTCAACCTGATTGACAAACACTTTCCCAAAGACAACAACCTAAGAAAAGTATTCAACAAGAACAACATCAAATTGAGCTACAGCTGCATGAACAATATACGACAAATCATCTCAAACCACAACAAAACAATTGCAAATGAGCCGTCGACCCCCAGTCAGAACGACTCCAAAACCAACAAAGCATGTAACTGTCGAAAGAAACCTGATTGCCCCCTCTTCGGGGGGTGCTTACAAACATCAGTTGTCTACCAATCTAAGGTAATACGCAAGGACATTAACACATCCGACACATATGTAGGATTAACCGAGGGTGAATTCAAAACCAGATGGAACAACCACAAGGCTTCTTTCAGGAACAAAAACCTGCGAAATACCACAGAACTCAGCAAACACATTTGGGACCTCAAAGACAATAATGTTGAATATTCAATAACATGGCAAATTCTTGCATCCAGCACACCTTACAATAGTGGTAATAAAAGATGCAACCTATGCTTGAAAGAGAAACTGTTTATTATCTACCGTCCAGACCTGTCATCCCTCAACAAGCGCAGCGAAATTGTAACAACATGCCGCCATAGACGGAAACACCTCCTGGTAACACATGAACCAATCACCACGCCCCTAGGCCAGCCTGTACCCACCCACTCTGTGCCCTATATAAACCATGGTATGCGAATGCTCCCATTAAAATCTCCTGACGATTGAGGGTACCCCCCTCATGAAACAGGCCTGTAGAGATGAAATAGTCTTGTGATTTTTTTCCCCACACATACATATATTGCGCTCTGCTACGGTATCGAGCACTATTTTTTGGATAACCTTATTAAGACATATATATAAATATATATATATATACATATATATATATATATATATATATATATATATATATATATATATATATATATATATATATATATATATATATATATATATATATATATATATATATATATATATATATATATCCTTCAGTCAATTCACCTACTCAGTGGCCTAGTGGTTAGAGTGTCCGCCCTGAGATCGGTAGGTTGTGAGTTCAATATATTGCGCTCTGCTACGGTATCGAGCACTATTTTTTGGATAACCTTATTAAGACATATATATATATATATATATATATATATATATACATATATATATATATATATATATATATATATATATATATATATATATATATATATATATATATATATATATATATATATCCTTCAGTCAATTCGCCTAGTGGTTAGAGTGTCCGCCCTGAGATCGGTAGGTTGTGAGTTCAAACCCCGGCCGAGTCATACCAAAGACTATAAAAATGGGACCCATTACCTCCCTGCCTCGCACTCAGCATCAAGGGTTGGAATTGGGGGTTAAATCACCAAAATGATTCCCGGGCGCGGCCACCGCTGCTGCCCACTGCTCCAATCACCTCCCAGGGGGTGATCAAGGGTGATCGGTCAAATGCAGAGAATAATCTCGCCACACCTAGTGTGTGTGTGACAATCATTGGTACTTTAACTTTAACTTTAACTTTTAGTGCGCGGGGAATATATATATATATATATATATATATATATATATATATATATATATATATATTAGGGATGTCCGATAATGGCTTTTTGCCGATATCCGATATTTCGATATTGTCCAGCTCTTTAATTACCGATACCGATATCAACCGATACCGATATCAACCGATACCGATATCAACCGATATATGCAGTCGTGGAATTAACACATTATTATGCCTAATTTGGACAACCAGGTATGGTGAAGATAAGGTACTTTTAAAAAAAATAAAATAAAATAAGATAATTAAATTAAAAACCTGTTTTTGAATAAAAAAGAAAGTAAAACAATATAAAAACAGTTACATCGAAACTAGTAATTAATGAAAATTAGTAAAATTAACTGTTAAAGGTTAGTACTATTAGTGGACCAGCAGCACGCACAATCATGTGTGCTTACGGACTGTATTCCTTGCAGACTGTATTGATATATATTGATATATAATGTAGGAACCAGAATATTAATAACAGAAAGAAACAACCCTTTTGTGTGAATGAGTGTAAATGGGGGAGGGAGGTTTTTTGGGTTGGTGCACTAATTGTAAGTGTATCTTGTGTTTTTTTATGTTGATTTAATGAAAAAAATTTAAAAAACGATACTGATAATAAAAAAAACGATACCGATAATTTCCGATATTACATTTTAACGCATTTACCGGCCGATAATATCGGCCGGCCGATATTATCGGACATCTCTAATATATATATATATATACATATATATATATATATATATATATATATATATATATATATATATATATATATATATATATATACATACATACAGCCCAGCCCCCGGCCAAATTGTTTTAACCCAATGCGGCCCCGAGTCAAAAAGATTGGGGACCCCTAGCCTAAAACATGTCTCAAAAATAAATTATTAAAAAATAAATATATTTTAAAAAAAAATTGTGATTCGGCTCTGAATCTATTTTTTGAGCACCCTTAATACCAACCTGTCCCACTTAGGGTTGCGGGGGGTGTTGGAGCCTATCTCAGCTGCATTCGGGCGGAAGGCGGCGTACACCCTGGACAAGTCGCCACCTCATCACAGGGCCAACACAGATAGACAGACAACATTCACACTCACATTCACGCACTAGGGCCAATTTAGTGTTGCCAATCAAATTTTCCTGAGGGAACTCTCCTGAAGGAATCTATAAAGTACTATCCATATCTATCTGTCTAAATTAACTTTCATAAAAAAAATATACTACCTGGTGCCGCCGGACTAGCACAGTTTCACTCCAGAAACACCTACATAGCACATCCTTTAACCCCCAGCAGGGCTATTCAACTGGGGAATGACATCATAACGACCCCCCCAAACTCAATTCAAAACTTTGGAAACAAACATTTCCTAAAAACACTAGAGTGCTCCTGTTGTGCAGAGGGACTTGGTCCACTTTAAACACATTGGCAGATATTTACACCGACATTTTAACTTTGCTAGCAAACATAGAACACTGGTGTCCAAATCTGTGATTTGCATAACCGAAGCGTTCCTCAAGGCACCTTTTTGAGTCCTCTCCTTTTTGAAATTTAAAATGGTTTTTTTTGTAATGTGATTTATGTGACTAAGGTGTTCATGTTGCTTGTTTACTTTCGACGAAGTCAGTAGTCACTTGTTCAACTTCTCTACTTATACTATAAAGTTAAAGTCCCAACGATAGTCACACACACTAGGTGTTGTGAAATTACCCTCTGCATTTGACCCATCCCCATGTTCACCTCTTGGGAGGTGAGGGGAGCAGTGAGCAGCAGCGGTGGCCGCGCTCGGGAATCATTTTGGTGATTTAACCCCCAACCCTTGATGCTGAGTGCCAAGCAGGGAGGCAATAGGTCCCATTTCTATGGTCTTTAGTATGACTCGGTCGGGGTTTGAACTCACGACCTTCCAGTCCCAGGGCGGACACTCTAGCCACAGGCCACTGAGCAGGTGATAGTGATAGGTAATAGTGTTCCTCAAGCTTCCTTTTAAGTCCTCTCCTTTTTCATTTGGGCTATTCAACTGGTGCCCTGTGAGTTCACTTCAAAAACTTTGGAGAGACTCACATTTTTGCAATGGATTCTTAGTGCTGTCATAGAGAAGATCTTTGTCTAGCTTTTTTGCAGGTGGTCCCTAAAAATAGCAGAGCGCTTCTGTATCTCTGACAAAATAAATCAACCAAAATCAAAGGTCATCTGTAGAGGACTTTGGTCCTCTGGAATTTACAAAATCAGAATAATAGTGCTTAGCTTTCTGAAAATGTGGTCCCCAAAACAATTTAGTTGAATATTCTTGCCGTAAAGCAGGCCTTAAATAGGGTTTCTCTTATTTTTCAGGAAATGTTTTTTATTTCAAATGCAAATGTTGACAGGTGTGTAAAATGCTGTAAATATCAGTAGTAGGGTTGTACAGTATACCGGTATTAGTATAGTACTGCAATACTAATGAATCATATCCGGTACTATACCGCCTCTGAAAAGTACCTAAGCATGCTTCACTACACACCGTAGCTCACCGGCGGCAAAATGTAAACAAACGCCATTGGTGGATCTACACCTAACATCCACTGTAATGATATCAAGTACAGGCACATATCTAGTAAATATTTTTTGGCATCACAACATCATCTTTCGGACTTTGAATATGACCAATGTATGATCCTGTAACGACTTAGTATCGGATTGATACCCAAATGTGTGGTATCATCCAAAACTAATGTAAAGCATTAGGGGTGTGGGAAAAAATCGATTCGAATTCGAATCGTGATCCTCACATTGTGCGATTCAGAATCGATTCTCATTTTTTAAAAATCGATTTTTTTTTTTTTGTAAATTTTTTAAAATTAATCAATCCAACAAAACAATACAGAGCAATCCCATAACAATGCAATCCAATTCAAAAACTAAACCCGACCCAGCAACACTCAGAACTGCAATAAATAGAGCAATTGAGAGGAGACACAAACACGACACAGAACAAACCAAAAGCAGTGAAACAAAAATGAATATTATCAACAACAGTATCAATATTAGTAACAATTTCAACATAGCAGTGATTAAAGATCCCTCATTGACATTATCATTAGACATTTATAAAAAAAAAATTAAAAAAAGAACAATAGTGTCACACTGGCTTACACTTGCATCGCATCTCATAAACTTGACAACACACTGTGTCCAATATTTTCACAAAGATAAAATAAGTCATATTTTTGGTTCATTTAATAGTTAAAACTAATTTACATTATTGCAATCAGTTGATAAAACATTGTCCTTTACAATTATAAAAGCTTTTTTACAAAAATCTACTACTCTGCTTGCATGTCAGCAGACTGGGGTAGATCCTGCTGAAATCCTATGTATTGAATGAATAGAGAATCGTTTTGAATCGGGAAAAAAATCGATTTATAATCGAATCGTGACCCCAAGAATCGATATTGAATCGAATCGTGGGACACCCAAAGATTCACAGCCCTATAAAGCATCCAAACAACAGAAGAATATATGATTGTTACATTTTAACAGAAGTGTAGACAGAACAGGTTAAAAGATAAAGTAAGCAGATATTAACAGTAAATGAACAATTAGATTAATAATTTGTTTTCTACCACTTGTCCTTAATAATTTTGACAAAATAATAGAATGATAAATGACACAATATGTTACTGCATACGTCAGCAGCTAAATTAGGAGCCTTTGTTGGGGCGGCATGGCGTAGTGGGTAGAGTAACCATGCCAGAAACCTGAGGGTTGAAGGTTCGCTCGCCACCTCTTACCATCCAAAAAAATCGCTGCCGTTGTGTCCTTGGGCGGGACACTTCACCCTTTGCCCCCGGTGCCGCTCACACCGGTGAATTGAATGATAGGTGGTGGTCGGAGGGGCCGTCGGCGCAAATTGCAGCCATGCTTCCGTCAGTCTACCCCAGGGCAGCTGTGGCTATGAAAGTAGCTTACCACCACCAGGTGTGAATGATTGATGGGTTCTACATGTAAAGCGACTTTGGGTACTTAGAAAAGCGCTATATAAATCCCAGTTGTTATTATTATTATTATTTGTTTGCTTTCTTACTAATAATAGACAAGTTGTCTTGTATGTTCACTATTTTATTTAAAGGGGAACATTATCACAATTTCAGAATAGTTAAAACCATTAAAAATCAGTTCCCATTGGCTTATTATATTTTTCGAAGTTTTTTTCAAAATTTTACCCATCACGCAATATCCCTAAAAAAAGCTTCAAAGTGCCTGATTTTAACCACCCTTCCATTTTCCTGTGACGTCACATAGTGAAGCCAACACAAACAAAGAACAGCAAGCTATAGCGACATTAGCTCGGATTCAGACTCGGATTTCAGCGGTTTAAGCGATTCAACAGATTACGAATGTATTGAAACGGATGGTTGTAGTGTGGAGGCAGGTAGCGAAAACGAAATTGAAGAAGAAACTGAAGCTATTGAGCCATATCGGTTTGAACCGTAGGCAAGCGAAACCGACGAAAACGACACGACAGCCAGCGACACGGGAGAAAGCGAGGACGAATTCGGCGATCGCCTTCTAACCAACGATTGGTATGTGTTTGTTTGGCATTAAAGGAAACTAACAACTATGAACTAGGTTTACAGCATATGAAATACATTTGGCAACAACATGCACTTGGAGAGTGCAGACAGCCCAATTTTCATCAATTAATATATTCTGGAGACATACCCTCATCCGCGCTCTTTTCCTGAAAGCTGATCTGTCCAGTTTTGGAGTTGATGTCAGCAGGCCAGGGAAGCTAGGGTCGATAGGGGGTTTAGCTCGCACGCCTGCGGGAACAAACTGCCGCCATTGCTTGCCGTGCTACCGAGGTCCTTTGTCCCTGAATTGCTCACACACTACGGCAGATTCAATGGGGGTCTGGCGGCAGATTTCTTTGACTTCATCGTTGGAAATGCATCTGCTTTGAGTGTCGCAGGACATCCACACATTCTTGCCATCTCTGTCGTAGCATAGCTTTCGTCGGTAAAGTGTGCGGAACAAACGTCCAATTTCTTGCCACTTTCGCATCTTTGGGCCACTGGTGCAACTTGAATCCGTCCCTGTTCATGTTGTTACACCCTCCGACAACACACCGACGAGGCATGATGTCTCCAAGGTACGGAAAACAGTCGAAAAAACGGAAAATAACAGAGCTGATTTGACTCGGTGTTTGAGAAAATGGCGGATTGCTTCCCGATGTGACGCCACGTTGTGACGTCATCGCTCCGAGAGCGAATATTAGAAAGGCGTTTAATTCGCCAAAATTCACCCATTTAGAGTTCGGAAATCGGTTAAAAAAATATATGGTCTTTTTTCTGCAACATCAAGGTATATATTGACGCTTACATAGGTCTGGTGATAATGTTCCCCTTTAAGGACAAACTTGCAATAAGAAACATATATTTAATTAAAGATGTTTTGTTAAAATAAAGCCAATATTGCAATTTTTTTGTGGTCCCCTTTATTTACAAAGGTATCAAAGTAATGAAAAGTATCGAAATAATTTTGGTACCGGTACCAAAATATTGGTATCTGGACAACACTAATCAGTAGTGAAGAATTATATATACTGTTGCACAGTTGTTCAATAATATGGAGTTAAAATGTATCTATGCCGACCAAAAAAGATTATAACTTATATTTTTACCGTCTTACTGATTAGTTCATGACCCCGCATTTCTAGTGCAAAAAACCTCTCATGGGTTTTCTTGTATTTCATTTTGTTTTCCAGATGATCATAAAAGCTCAGCAAGGAGCATCTCGAGACCAAATGAAGAGGAGGCAGTCGGAGCCTTGCAAAGTGTAACACTGTGCACTCGGCAGCACTCACCACCCACACATGCAGTGTGAGAACGCGTCTGCCCGCTTGAACGCTGGGAAACTGAGGTGAGTTCGCAGCTGCAGAAGCTGGACGAAGCGTGTCCAGATGATAACTTTAACATGTTGTGAATTACATTTGCATTGTTTTTCGCAACTTTTGGACAAACTCATCCTCCCCGAACTCACCGCCAACACATCTTCTGCTTGCTTACTTGGGCCAATATAAACAGAAGAAGTCCGTCAGGGCCACTGGCCACAGAGACTGTGATGTGTAATTACAGCGTGACCCCAGGTCGCACTCCCTTGACCTCCAATCCCTCACTCCTCCATGTGCATCAGCTCCCATGATGCCCATGACCTCCACACACACCTTATTAGCGCTACCAGCACTAAGCCACACGCCTTCATCCCTGTTCCTGTCAGGGATTGCAAACCTGTTGGGAAAAAGAAAAAAAAACTAACTAGGAGAGTTACAGCCATGCCTTTTCTGTTGATCTGTGTCAACAGGGACTTTAGCCGCGGTCTTTGGGGTCCTGGGTTATCATGGACTTTAGAAAGTTGCGACTCTTGGCTATTCAACTGCTTTTATTTTTGTACTCCTTTTCACCCCTTAAGCCTGAATTTAGTTTAACCTTCTTAGAGAAGCACTAAATAAATAAAAAAAAAGCAGACTCCAACACTCAAAAGTGCGGAGTAGTGGAAAACCAAGGAAATTACACCCAAGGGTGGAAAGTGCGTTCACCTTTTGTCAAGATGCTGATGTCTGTGTTAAAAAATCAATGGTATCTTCCCTTCCTCCAATCTCTGTGTGCTGCTGGATCTAACCAAAGATCAAGCTGTTTGCCAATCTGCTATCCACACAAAGCTTTTTGGGAAGTTACAAATATTTGCTTTCTTGGCGGTCGCGAGATGAGACGTATGTTCTTCAACCTGGACAGTCTGTAACGGGGTTTTTGCTTGAAAATGTGTGATTCACATTGGAAAACCACTTATTCTGTTTCTCGGACCGGTTTCTTACTAATGATATTCATTTTACAAAAGGTGGTTTCATTTTGGCAGTTTCCCAACTACAGTTTGGAAAACAGGTTGCACAAAAACAAGGTAGGTTGAGCCGAATAGGGCTGCAACTAACGATCATTTCAATAGTCGACGAGTCAGCGTTTATTTTTTTAATTAGTTGATTTGTCAAACAATTGCTTATGATCTCAACAGAGCTTTCTCTGTTGCGGGTCCCAAAGTCTGGAACGATCTCCCTCTCCATGTGAGACAGGCCCCTTCTTTGGCTATTTTTAAGACCCTTCTTAAAACACATTTTTATTCACTGGCTTTTAACCCAGCATGAGACTTTGAACTGTTTTTAGCTTTTAACTTTTTGAACTGTTTTTAACTTTTAAACTCTTTTTATTTAACAAACTGTTCTTAGGGTAATTTATATTTGCTTTTTAAATGTGTATTTTTATTTCTGTTTTAAACGTTATTTTTTAGTCTGTCCTTTGCCTTCATTTCTTTGTGGTGTACAGCCCTTTGTTTTTCAACTGTGCTTGTCTTTAAAGGGCTTTATAAATAAAGTTGGTATGGTATGGTATGATCTGCTTTACACCTTTGAGTCCATGGCTTGATTTGAACTAATTTCCAAAATCTATGATAGTAAATTGAAACAAAAGAAACATAAATTACCCTACATTCCGGTCTATAGAGCGCACCGGTATTCAAGCCTCACCCATCAAATTTTAGAATGAATAAATATTTTTACATATATGAGCTGCACCAGACTAAAAGTCGCAGATATATACAGGTACAAAAGATTTAGCTTTTTTTTTTTTACATACCTAATTGTTTCCAAACGGGGATTGTCAAACGGCAGTAAAACGGCTGATTTTTAAAAAAAAAACAGAAGTCAACATGGACCCACTAGCTGCAGAAGCCAACTCTCCAATCCGCTAAACAGACTCAATAACTCCACTGTGACATTTTGGTGAATTTACAAAACTGAAACAACACAAAAAGAATGCCATTGTAAGGTAATAAAACTAATACAGACACTTGTAAATATATTGTCATATTCGCTAATGCTAATGACGCTAGCTTGATTACATTACGATAGCACGTACAAATGTGCATGAAAACACCCATACAGACATCACACATGATGGCACTGCTTATTACGTATGTACTGTTTTAGTTATATTGTAAAACAAGCGTTGCTTGGAAAAGTAGCGGCTTCCATCCATCCATCCAATTTCTACCGGGTGCTGGAGCCTATCCCAGCTGCATTTGGGCGGAAGGCAAGGTACACCCTGGTATTTCAGAAATAGTGGTTTTGCCTTATTACACAAAGTAAATAATCACAATGAAAAATAAATAGACTTAAAGTACAAGATATCCTGTAAACTTGGTTTTCACCACAAAAAAACCTAAACAACTATTTCTTACCTTGTACTGTTAGGATTATTTAGCAGCCATCAGTCACCTAAAGGAAAAAAGCTGTAAAAATGTGCATTCCTTATCAAAGTATGAAAAAAATATTTACCACAAGGAATATAAGTGTTTACAGAAACATTGATTATGCACTAATTTTTGCTTGTTAGTTCATAACAGACAAATAAAATGAGTAAATCTCTTTGTTAGATAACAACTGACATCTTACATGCTGCTTAAGTCATTGGATATCCCATGTGGCACTGGAGTCGTTAGTATTGGTTGTAAAAACAATAACATATTGTTTAAATAGGGATGGGTATTTTTTCCATTTGAATCAATACAGTACCAAATCCTGGTACTTGGAATTAATATCATACCATAGCATACCATACCAACTTTAGTAATCAGTGGTACCCATTTTTGGTACTTCTGTGTGTTAGTAAATATGAATTTGTTTAATAATAAAATCATTATTTTACTTAACATTTAACTGTGAACTTATAATAATACCAGTGCTGTCCAGTTGTTAAATTTTGATTCTTACACTTCTGAGTCTCATTTGCAAGTATATTACCCGTTGTATGCAGTTACAATTCCAAGACGTTGGATGGCAGTAGTGTATAGGCTCAGATAGTAGTCTTTGCTTTTATGCTGATTCTAATATTATCAAATTTGAAGGTGTTGAAATTGCCATGTAAAATTGCTAATGCTAGTCATTGTCACGACGAAAAGCGTGCACAGTGGCGGAGAACAAACTATGAAACCAAAAGACTATAGCATTAATGAACAAAAACTTACTTGGCTTGGACTAAAGTTGCAGCATGAAAGATGGACATGAAAAAACAAGTGTCAGGAAGTGAAGAGCATAAATGTGGGATGTCGCCAGAAAGCCAAACTGAAAACAATGAACTTAAATACTACAGACATGATTAACGAAAACAGGTGCGTGACTCAAAACGTGAAACAGGTGCATGACGTGACAGGTGAAAACTAATGGGTTGCTATGGTGACAAACAAGAGTGCACAATGAGTCCAAACGTGGAACAGGTGAAACTAATGGGTAACTATGGAAACAAGACAAGGGAGTGAAAAGCCAGAAACTAAAGAGTCCAATAACTAAACAAAACAAAACATGACTAAAACAAAACATGATTACACAGACATGACAGTCATTAACATGTCTATGTCAAATCTAATAGAAATTAGCATCAAGATAGCTCATTTTGAAGGAGCCTTACTCTACATTTGAGTGTTCAATCAGGGATACTAGTTTTTTAGTTGTCATGGAAAATTGCAACATTACCTAGAGTGCTGCTTGCGCGCTCGTGTTGCTCACCAAGTGTTTGAGCCGGCATATTCTGGCTTCGGACGTGACTTCACTTGCAACAGAGGTATCAAAATATGGCACCTTTTGATTTTTTGTGAATTGATACCCAATAATACTGACAGAATTTGGTCGGGGCCTCTAACAGCACACAAATCCGGTACCCATACCTTTTTGTAAAATAATACTTGTATGCATGCTTTGTAGTGTAGTGTTAGCCAATGCTAACCTGTGGCAATGATGAGAAAGACAACGCGCTTGGTGGTCGTGCATGGCCATCGTGCCGCCGTGAAACATGAGTTTGATTTTGCATTTTGCTGAACTTCCTAGCTTATTTTCATTTAAATCCTAGCATACGTAAGAGTGTTTAGGTCTATTTGTCTTACTAAAAATGGCATGACTGAGTGTGACTCGCAGTCAGATGAGCTGAGGCTCTTCAATGTTAACTTACAAACTCGGAAAAAGAACAGTTATATCATTCACTCGACATCAATTGCATTCGGTCTCCCCTAGAAGGGGGGGGGGGGGGGGGGGTACCCACATATGCGGTCCTCTCCAAGGTTTCTCATAGTCATTCACATCGACGTCCCACTGGGGTGAGTTTTTCCTTGCCCTTATGTGGGCTCTGTACCGAGGATGTCGTTGTGGCTTGTGCAGCCCTTTGAGACACTTGTGATTTAGGGCTATATAAATAAACATTGATTGATTGATTGATTGATTGATCATGCGCTGTCATCTGTGTCAGTAGAAACGTATACATATTACTGGAATTCCACCTCCAACTATAGAAAACACATTGCAGTAATTTGTAGATGTTTTTTTTATGTTTTAGCTGCACGTATGCTTTCTTTCTTTAGTTTATTTCGAACATGAACACACTTACAGTATAATACATCACACAATTTCATATCATTTCTCTTTACATCATGTCCGAAAAGGTGTAGGAAGAAGCAAAGCTTATTTAATCCTACCCCTTTCCCACTTCAGAGCGTCTACAAATACATACATTCATTGACTGACTTCTTTTTGTAGCACAATTACATCAGTGAATGATTAATACAGCAGTTCTTGTAATAGATAATTAAGTCAGTCATGATAAACATACTGAGATGTAGAATATCTAATTTTCAATAAGGTTGAAGGTAGAGATGAATGCTGTAAAATGTAATATCGAAAATTATCGGTATCGTTTTTTTTTATTATCGGTATCGTTTTTTTTTTTTGTTTGTTTGTTTGTTTTTTTATTAAATCAACATAAAAAACACAAGACACACTTACAATTAGTGCACCAACCCAAAAAACCTCCCTCCCCCATTTAAAAAGGGTTGTTTCTTTCTGTTATTAATATTCTGGTTCCTACATTATATATCAATATATATCAATACAGTCTGCAAGGGATACAGTCCGTAAGCACACATGATTGTGCGTGCTGCTGGTCCACTAATAGTACTAACCTTTAACAGTTAATTTTACTCATTTTCATTAATTACTAGTTTCTATGAAACTTTTTTTATATTGTTTTACTTTCTTTTTTATTCAAGAAAATGTTTTTAATTTATTTATCTTATTGTATTTTATTAATTAAAAAAAAAAAAGTACCTTATCTTCATCATACCTGGTTGTCCAAATTAGGCATAATAATGTGTTAATTCCACGACTGTATATATCGGTTGATATCGGTATCGGTTGATATCGGTATCGGTAATTAAAGAGTTGGACAATATCGGAATATCGGATATCGGCAAAAAGCCATTATCGGACATCCCTAGTTGAAGGTATTTCTCATAATTCTTCTTCTTTGTACTTTGTAAGCACTATTATTTGAACAACCTCTTAAACTGGATCATATCAGTACAATGTTTAACTTCTCTACTTAACCCATTCCATAGTTTTATTCCACATACTGATATGCTAGATGTTTTTAGTGTTGTACGAGCATACAGATGTTTTAAATTAGTTTTTGTTACGTACGGCGGGGAAGGAGACAACACCACAGCGGGAATCAGTTCAATAGGTTTATTGAAACTGATGATGTGTTGGAGTGTGTATGCTACTCTAAGTGAATGGTGCAAGACGATGTGTAGAATTAACAATGTAAATGTTACCAGGGGTTGTTGTATGTGCGTGTTGGATGAATCCTTCGTCAGACCAGAGGGGCAAGGCAAGAAGGCAGTCCGTGGCAAGCGAGAGATCGGGGGCTGGAGAGAGGCGACGAGGTCTGTGTCCAAGCGGGGGTCGAGGATCAAGGGAGGCAGTCCAGAATCCAGTGGGAAGTCGAGACACACAGCTCGATCACGGGAAGCAGAGGGAACACTGCGGGGAACACAGACGACATAAGACACGGGCACAGGGAAAGCACAGAGAGAGAGCAAGTACGTGGAGGGAAGCCAATGACGGGATGCTTACTACGGAGAGTGAACTATGTTCCGGCACTGGATCTTCGGGTCTGCTGGTCTTTATTCCGTCTGCCCTCATCAGACCCAGGTGCGCAGATTGCTGATTGTCTGCAGCCGTGTAGGCACGTGGCCGCGATGCAGGAAGAGCGAGCAGGATGTGCCGGCTGTGCTTGCAGCAGATGACATGCGGGATTGCGCATGCGTCGTGACAGTTATCCCTCTAAGGTTATATTTCTCCTCCTTAGTTGAGAATAATTGTTGTACATTCTTTGGTAGCAGGTTATAGTTTGCTTTGTACATAGCTTTAGCTGATTGCAATTTTTACCAAATCATTGAACTTCAATATTTTTGACTCAATAAATAAAGGGTTTGTATGTTTTCTGTACCCAACATTATGTATTATTCTAATTGATATTTTTTGTAACACGGTTAATGAATGAAGCGCACATTTGTAGTTGTTTCCCCATATTTCTACACAATAACTCAGATATGGTAACACTAGCGAGCTAACGTTAGCCTTGCTATAGCTTAATAAGTGTATGTAAATTGTGCATCTACTAAATGCTATATTGTGCCTGTCTCTGACACATACATACACACACGCACACACCAACTACTGTTGCAGTGCAAGTAACGTTTAAAAGATAGCTACTAAAAAAATCAGAAGGTACTCACCAGTTACCTGAGAATTTTTTCTACTAAATATTTGTAATTACTCTTACTCAAGTAAATATGGGTATGTCTGTCACGGCGCATGCGCAATCCCGCATCTGCTGCACCTCTGCTAGAAGCGCGCCGGGACACGCCCCTCTTCGCTCTTCCCGCATCGCGGCCACGCGCCTGCAAGGCTGCAGGCAATCATCAATCCGTGAACCTGTGTCTGATGAGGGCAGCCAGCATAAAGACCAGCGGACCCGAAGATCCAGCGCCGGAACGTAGTTCACTCTCCGTGGTAAGCATCCCGTCTCTGGCTTCCCTCCGCATACTTACTCTCTCTGTGCTTTCCCTGTGCCCATGTCTTATATCCTGTGTTCCCTCTGTTTCCCGTGATCGAGCTGTGTGCCTCGACTTTCCTCTGTATTCTGGACTGCCTCCCTCAATTCTCGACCCCTGCTTGGACACGGACCTCGTTGCCTCTCTCCAGCCCCCGACTTCTCGCTTGCCCACGGACTGCCTTTTTGCCTTGCCCCTCTGGTCTGACGAAGGCTTCATCCAACACGCACTCACAACAAACTCTGGTAGTATTTACATTGTTAAGTCTACACATCGTCTTGCACCATTCACATTTAGTAGCATACACACTCCGACACATCATCATCATCAGTTTCAATAAACCTATTGAGCTGATCCCTGCCGTTGTGTCATCTCCTTCCCCCGCCGCACGTAACAATTGCTACTTAATATTTGTACTTGAGTCATATTACTTTAGCAATGGAACTCTTACTTAAGTACAATATTTTGGTGCATCTACCCGCCTCTCGTTAGCAATACAAGAAAAAGAAAAAAAAGCACATTAAAATGTTATCAGGTGAAGAGTCGACAATAACAAATATTTATCAACATTTTTTATTGTCGATTATGTCGACTAATTATGCTAGCCCTATTGTCCAGTAGCTAATTAGCATTAGTTAACACACAAACACTGTTCTGTTCACATTGTGTAGGATCCCCATATAGCTTTAATTGTGTGTGCGATATCAGCCTCTGCATTGTGCGCTTGACCCTCCGCGTGTTTGTTTGCCGGCTGTGCGACAAAGGAAAGTAAATTGCTGTGATTATATTGCGGTAATTGAGCAGAGACGGTGCGCTTAATTGCGTCCTCGCTTCCTGATGTCTCCGTGACAGGTGTCTTTTTTTTCCATTACGCTGCCACGTAAGGCTTAGTTACGTCTTTCAGCTTGCTTTCTGTGTGTTTGGCCTAATAGCGTGTCTGGCGGGGGGATAATACAGTATGGAGACTTTGAGGGTTATCTGACGGAATGCAATGTATGTCTTTGAAAAATGCGCATTTGAAGGCTTATTTTCATGCCTCTTTGTTGCTATATGTGATTACGTGCTGGATGTTAAGTCTAGGTGTGCATGTTTCTCTATCTGATCAGCCTCCTGGGCTCTATGACCCAAATCAAATGGTAGGAAACATCAATTTCACTATCTAATCTTCTCCTCCCCTACCTCCTCACTCCTTGTCTAATTTCTTTTTCGCCACTTGCTCTCCTCTGCAGCTCCTCTCCTCCTCTTATTCTGTTGCAGAGGTGTGATGCTCAGTGTTTGCGTGCATGCGTGTGTGTGATTGGTGACGAGCTGGTGATCCGAGCAGGCTGGCACCGGGTATTGTGTAGCGTCATTCACGGACGGAGGTCTTCAGATGAATGCCTCTATTCACGATTGCGGCCTCTCCATTAGACGAGGCTCACGCTGCCTCGTGCTTCCTCCGTGCAATTAAAGCTGGACAAAAACAGCCGAGGACACAAACGGCGTACCTGAGAAAAGCACTTGGCGTTGGGGAGTTGTGATTGGCAGTCTCTGTTTTATGTGTTTGTTGTTATTTTTCTCGTGGTGCAGCTTCCAGGAGTTTGTTACAATATGCACACAAATATAGTCTGATTCTGTTCTCAGAATAGTTTGTGTTCATATTTCGGACAGTTACTGTTTGGACCTACCAACAATAAAAACAGTGAAAACATATTACTACTACAGAAGGGATTCATTTGGAGGGAGCCGGATCTTGTAGAAGAGCAGTTTAAAAAAAAAAATGGCTTGTTTTTTTTTTATCAAGGAAACAATCATTGGTAACAGTTTTAAAGGCCTACTGAAATGCGATTTTCTTATTTAAACGGGGATAGCAGGTCCATTCTATGTGCCATACTTGATAATTCCGCGATATTGCCATATTTTTGCTGAAAGGATTTAGTAGAGAACATCGACGATAAAGTTCGCAACTTTTGGTCGCTGATAAAAAAGCCTTGCCTGTACCGGAAGTAGCAGACGAGTAGCGTGACGTCACAGGTTGTGGAGCTCCTCCCATCCGCACATTGTTTACAATCATGGCCACCAGCAGCGAGAGCGATTCGGACCGAGAAAGCGACGATTTCCCCATTAATTTGAGCGAGGATGAAAGATTCGTGGATGAGGAAAGTGAGAGTGAAGGACTAGAGGGCAGTGGGAGCGATTCAGATAGGGAAGATGCTGTGAGAGGCGGGTGGGACCTGATATTCAGCTGGGAATGACTAAAACAGTAAATAAACACAAGACATATATATACTCTATTAGCCACAACACAACCAGGCTTATATTTAATATGCCACAAATGAATCCCGCATAACAAACACCTCCCCCCTCCTGTCCATATAACCCGCCAATACAACTCAAACACCTGCACAACACACTCAATCCCACAGCCCAAAGTACCGTTCACCTCCCCAAAGTTCATACAGCACATATATTTCCCCAAAGTCTCCAAAGTTACGTATGTGACATGCACATAGTGGCACGCACGTACGGGCAAGCAATCAAATGTTTGGAAGCCGCAGCTGCATGCGTACTCACGGTACCATGTCTGCGTATCCAACTCAAAGTCCTCCTGGTAAGAGTCTCTGTTGTCCCAGTTCTCCACAGGCCAATGGTAAATCTTTCGGGAATGTAAACAATGAAACACCGGCCGTGTTTGTGTTGCTGAAGTCGGCCGCAATACACCGCTTCCCACCTACAGCTTTCTTCTTTGCTGTCTCCATTGTTCATTGAACAAATTGCAAAAGATTCCCCAACGCAGATGTCCAGAATACTGTGGAATTGTGCGATGAAAACAGACGACTTAATAGCTGGCCACCATGCTGTCCCAAAATGTCCTCTACATTCCGTGACGTCACACGCAGACGTCATCATACCGAGACGTGTTCAGCAGGATATTTCGCGCGAAATTTAAAATTGCACTTTCGTAAGCTAACCCGGCCGTATTGGCATGTGTTGCAATGTTAAGATTTCATCATTGATATATAAACTATCAGACTGCATGGTCGGTAGTAGTGGGTTTCAGTAGGCCTTTAATATAAGATTTGGATCGGAATAATTCAAAATTACACATTCCACCAATACATATTATGGTAACACTTTAGTATGGGGAGCATATTCTAAGTAACAAAGACTTAATTTAGAGTCATTTGGTTATGGTTAGGGTTAGGGTTAGAGCAGACTTGGGCAAATTAAGGCCCGGGGGCCACATGCGGCCCGTTAAAGTTTTCATCAAGCTTATTATCAAAAACATTTTTTTAGATGTTTAAGATGGAAAGTGTAGCTACCATTATGATGTGCAGTGATGTTTTCTAATTTCCGTAAGTCTTGAACTATACTAAGTATTTCAATGGTTGGAATCTGCGCTTTTGGATGACATACCAGTTACTATGGTAATCTAATTAGTTACTATGGTAATCTAATTAGTTACTATGGTCATCTAATTAGTTACTATGGTAATCGACGTCACAGCAGCTCAGACGAGGCACCAAGCAGTGTGGGTGGGAAGCGTTTCCACAGACGCGGAAGGAGATTTTCACAGCAAAGTTCTAAAGCTTAGTGATGTATCAGATATATCAGATTGTAGGTTGGTTTATTTTGTACCCTTAGTGTTCATATTTCACTGTTTGTTGCATTTTTGTTGCGTTTCACTTGATTGTAAAATATGTCGATCGAAAGTGGGTGTGACATTCATATGTTGTCAATATTCAGTGTTTTATCGTTCATAGAAAAATTTAAAATTCCATTACGTTTTTTAAGGCGGTCTGTCATGACGTTTTTAGCATTCGGTCAGACATTATTGTGAGGTTTTGTATTAGTGTTCCTAAAAATAGATATACTGGCCCCCAGACACATTTTTTTCTCTAAATGTGGCCCCCGAGTCAAAATAATTGCCCAGGCTTGGGTTAGAGGGTTAGGGTTGGGGTTGGGATCAGGGATATAATAAGGCCATGCAGAATAAGGCATTAATAAGTACTTAATAGTGACTAATTAAAGAGCAAATATGTTACTAATTTGCATGTTAATAAGCAACTAATTAATGGTGAATATGTTCCCCATACTAAAGTGTTACCCATATTATTATTTTGAAATCATTTCTTTATGAGTATTTCATAAGGTGGTGCCATTTCCCATATTCCAACCCACATGCATGGACAATGAGATCACTATTTGGAATTTTTCACCACCTAAAATGTTTTTTACATGTATTGTCCACACAAGTCTATAATCCGCATGTGCACACATTGAAACATGAAATATTTACACAAGTGCTTGTGTTCATTCAAAAATGTAGTAAAAGACAGTGTCTACCGGAAAGGTGCGGTCTTTGTGTTTCTTGTCCTCCTGCGCGCTAAAACCGCTCAAGTCATCTTCGTCGGCGTGCATCGGTCTGGCTTAGTCATGGGGGATTCCCGTTTAGTCAGTGTGGCAGGTTTTTTTTATTTCCCAATGGACTGGTTGATCTTCTTCAGCTTTGGGGCTGTGTCCAGTGCATTTTGTCCTTTCTTCTCCATGACGAGGGAGAGTCCATAAAGCGCTAAAAGGCTGACCGAATGATTGTGTTTGTTTTAACGTGATTTGACAATTTATTTGGTCTGACGTGCAAACAGCCGCAGCGGTAAATAAAGTGCAGGTTCAAAGTGTGGTTAAAACATTTTTTAAAGTAGTGGGATATAGATAAAAAAAATATGCTGCCTCACCTTACAAGTCCACAACAAAATAATTTACAAGAAATTGTCCATGGATGTTTTCATTCATCCAGGTCATTGGTATCTGAGGGTATTCAATCCATCACAACTGGATTGTTTGGTTTGTCTAAAAAGACATTTCACCTCTCATCCAAGTAGGCTTCATCAGTTCATGCTCATAGACTTAAATTGGTCAGATCTAGTCTTAGATTTAGATTGGTGTGACCAATGATAAGCCCGTGATAACTGCCGTGTGGCGGCCAAGCAATCATAGCGACGCCGCTTTTTGATCCTTATATGTCGGCTCTTCCTATCATTGTAAAGCAGAATTCACTAAGCGTTGGATTGTTCACCCACTAATAGGGAACGTGAGCTGGGTTTAGACCGTCGTGAGACAGGTTAGTTTTACCCTACTGATGATGTGATCTAAGAGTTGCTTAGATTGGTTGACCAATCTACATCAAAGACTAGATCTGACCAATCTAAGTCTATGAGCATGAACAGATGAAGACTACTTGGATGAGAGGCAAAATGTATTTTAAGACAAACCAAACAGTCCAGTTGCAATCGACTGAATGCCCTGAGAATACAAATACTGCAACATTTTCAATAGATTCTGACTAATTTTCCAGTCAAGTCTGGTGGGGTGCACATGCTTGAACAATTTGCAAATAGAAAGTGGCTCGCAAACGAATGGTAAGTGATAAATGGTCTGTATTTATATAATGCTATAATCTACCTGCATGACACCCAAAGTGTTTTACATTATACGTCACATTCACCCATTCACACACGCATTCACACACCGATGGCGGATGACTTGCAACTGCGAATCGGTTCTCATTGTTCACTTCAATGAGCCGGTCAAAAGATTTGACTCGTTATTAATTATTACCCCCAGCCAATCAGCACAGGAAAAAAAATTTTGTCTCTTCAGGAGTGTTCTTCTTCAGGAACTTGTGTGTTTGTGTTTGTGTGTGTTTTTTTACGTTTACCTATTTTTCTTTTTTTCTTATTATTTTTACGTATTATTTTTCTTGGACTTTTTTATTGTTATATCATTTAAAAAAATAAATAAATGAAATGAATAAAAAAAATTAAAAACTTAATAAATAAATAAATAAAAATCGATTTTTTAAAAATGAGAATCGATTCTGAATCGCACAACGTGAGAATCGCGATCCGAATTCGAATCGATTTTTTCCCACACCCCTAATACATAGTTACAAACGTACATGCATACAGACTTACATGTATATATCCATACATACGTACAATCATACACACATGCGCGCACGCATACATACGCACATACATACATATATACACACACACATTGCACATACATCCACACGCACATTCACTGTACAAAAATACTTACATATACATACACTTGCACATACACTGTACACACACTCCGCAAACATATGCATACGTACAAGTGTACACAATCACACTCATACAAATATTCACCCGCATCACATAAAACACGGCAGACTTCTAAAATTTAACGTATTTTTACCATAACAATGTAAAAGGTTCATTTAGCCCGCTCAGCTTTCCCCCCCCCTTCCCCCCACGTTCTCTCCTATATATATTCGTATAGCTCGGTTGGTAGAGCGGCCGTGCCAGCAAGTTGATGGTTCCAGGTTTGATCCCCGTTTTCGCCATCCTAGTCACTGCCGTTGTGTCCTTGGGCAAGACACTTTACCCACCTGCTCCCAGTTCCACCCACACTGTTTTAAATGTAACTTAGATATTGGGTTTCACTATGTATAAGCGTTTTGAGTCACTAGAGAAAAGCGCTATATAAATATACTTCACTTTACTTCTTTTGGAATCCAATTATCCATTACATTTATGTATTATTGCACCTGTTACAATTGTAATCTTGATAATAGAGGTAATTATTGTTAATATTAATATTGTTATTTCTATTGGTTTTATTATTATTTCATTGGTAGTGCAGTATTGTTCATTGTCATTACTGGGTTATTACCATCTACTTCACTAATTAGTTTTTCTTTGTAATTCATGGTATCATATTTGTATATATATTATTTGCTGATGCATTTCTGTTGTTGTTGATGTTTTTTTGTTGTCTTGTCCCCCTCTGGTCCCCACAATTCCCCCCTGTCTTCTTTTGTTTCTTCGCCGAACACAAAATTTATCGAACATTTAATTTTGTCAGATTTGAGCCAAGGATGTTGTTGTGGCTTGTGCAGCCCTTTGAGACTCTTGTGATTAAGGGCTATAAAAATAAACTTTGATTGATTGATTGATTAAGTCAAATACAAATAACACAACAGGACAAATATCCCAAACTTCTCTTCTGTAAAGTAAATCTGTACAGCAGTTATAGGGGGCGGCATAGCTCGGTTGGTAGAGTGGCCGTGCCAGCAACTTGAGGGTTCCAGGTTCGATTCCCGCTTCCGCCATCCTACTCACTGCCGTTGTGTCCTTGGGCAAGACACTTTACCCACCTGCTCCAAGTGCCACCCACACTGGTTTAAATGTAACTTAGATATTGGGTTTCACTATGTAAAGCGCTTTGAGTCACTAGAGAAAAGCGCTATATAAATATAATTCACTTCACTTCACTATAGGCATCAACATCAACAATAAGATTTGCCTGAGTGGCTGGACAAGACAAAAAATAAGAAATAATAAGAATATGAATTTTTTTTTAAATTATAATAATATATGTATAGTAACGTATTTCATAATCTATTATGACAAATAGCATTTTTAATAAATACTAATGGTACAGTAAAGTGACATATTTTATTAGAAAAGTGTTCTGAATATTAATTGATCACAATGTTAGTCTTTGCGTTTGGGGTGAAGGTCCTGTTCCTCAGGATGCGAAAGGAAAGGCAGGAGGCGGCAGAAGCAGCTTGCAAGTAGGATGAGTTTTTATTAATTTACAGCAAAATACAAGCAGGGATGCTCACACAAAATTCTAACTGAGCATAGTAAACAACACTTTAAAAATAGGCTAACGCCAAACATAACATGGCGAACAATGAACTCGCAAAGGCAGACACGGTGGCACGCGGGTATATAAAGCTCACTGATTAGTGATCAGAGGCAGATGAGTCTACTGATCACCAAAAAGATGCAGGTGAATACGATCAGGGCTCATAGAAACAGAAACTAACACGCAAACATAGGTGAATATTAACAAAAACAAGGTGAATGACCGGAAGTGACAGTTAAAGGCCTACTGAAATGATTTTTTTTTTATTTAAACGGGGATAGCAGATCCATTCTATGTGTCATACTTGATCATTTCGTGATATTGCCATATTTTTGCTGAAAGGATTTAGTATAGAACGACGATAAAGTTTGCATATTTTGGTCGCTGATAAAAAAAAGCCTTGCCTGTACCGGAAGTAGCGAGAGCAGCGAGAGCTATTGGGACCGAGAAAGCGACGATTACCCCATTAATTTGAGCCAGGATGAAAGATTTGTGGATGAGGAACGCGAGAGTGAAGGATTAGAGTGCAGTGCAGGACGCATCTTTTTTCGTTTTGACCGTAACTTAGGTACAAGGGCTCATTAGATTCCACACCCTCTCCTTTTTCTATTGTGGATCACGGATTTGTATTTTAAACCACCTCGGATAGTTTATCCTCTTGAAAATGAGAGTCGAGAACGTGAAATGGACATTCACAGGGACTTTTATCTCCACGGCAATACATCGGTGAAGCACTTTAGCTACAGAGCTAACGTGATAGCATCGGGCTTATCTGCAGATAGAAACAAAAGAAATAAACCCCTGACTGGAAGGATAGACAGAAAATCAACAATAGTATTAAACCATGGACCTGTAACTACACGGTTAATGCGTTCCAGCCTGGCGAAGCTTAACAATGCTGTTGCTAACGACGCCATTGAATCTAACTTAGCTACGGACCTCGACAGAGCTATGATAAAAACATTAGCTCTCCACCTACGCCAACCCTCATCTGCTCATCAACACCGAAGCTCACCTGCGTTCCAGCGATCGACGGAGCGACGAAGGACTTCACCCGATCATCAATGCGGTCGGCGGCTAGCGTCAGATAGCGCGTCTGCTATCCAAGTCAAAGTCCTCCTGGTTGTGTTGCTGTAGCCAGACGCTAATACACCGATCGCATCTACAGCTTTTTTCTTTGCTGTCTCCATTGTTCATTAAACAAATTGCAAAAGATTCACCAACACAGATGTCCAGAATACTGTGGAATTTTGCGATGAAAACTGAGATTTTTCTATTGGATACAATGGCGTCTCAATACTTCCGTTTCAACCATCGACGTCACGCGCATACGTCATCATATCTAGACGTTTTCAACCGGAAGTTTCGCAGGAAATTTAAAATTGCACTTTATATTGGCATGTGTTGCAATGTTAAGATTTCATCATTGATATATAAACTATCAGACTGCGTGGTCGGTAGTGGTGGGTTTCAGTAGGCCTTTAATGGCACTTTATGGTCTCCATTTTGGGGGGGGGAAATAATTCCTTAGATATAAAATGTTGTAAAATGTGTGGGCCTAAATATTTGAACAATGTGAGTCAACCACAGTTTCAGAGTTCAGTTATTGAATTAGTGAGAGAACTACTTTTATTCCTGTACATAATATTTCGGATTCACTACTGGAAATTACCACACAGTTGTTACGGTCTCATTCTGTGGTCCCTTTGCATTTTCCTCCCTCAACCTCTACCATGATCTTGTCATATGGACATAATAATTTAGCAATCTAATTCAATAATAGTAATTTCACCAAAAACATATGTTTTTGTCCTCTACTATGTATCATGGCAATTATATGTTGTAGTGTACGACTTTAAAAACAATGCAAAGTCGTTCCAAAGTATGTGATGCACGACATAAAAGGTCCCAAAACAGCCCATATTTTTAATTGTTTGATACTGAATCAAACAGTATTTTATTTAGGTTTCTTCTTTTTGAGTATGTAAACAGAAACAGCCACCTCACAGTTAAAATGAATAGATAAATAATGTTTTGCAACATGATTCTGATCGAATAACGAATAATGATCTAATATCGAATAACCCCTAGTTAGCTATAGTGAACAAACAGCCTCAGTAAGGTTCCTTTTAAACTGTTAATCATTGACTACTTTATAATTCGACATAATTACTCAAATGCTAGACAAATTGAGTTTAATGTTAATGACAACAATTTTGACTTTGCTGCACAGGAGACATAATAAAGTCTAGAAAGTTGACAAAAAATGGCATTACTATAAATGTTATCCAGCTGTAAAACTGTTTGAGCTGTCTGACTTACACAGCAGTGTGGCGAACACTGGCTGTGTACTTCAGTCACTGCTGTAGTTCTGAAGAAAATCTCTTCTTAATGGCCCCATTTATCTGTTCAATATTGTGTTGTCCAATACCAATATTTTGGTACCTGTACCAAAATGTATTTTGATACTTTGACAGTTTTTTAAATAAAGGGGACCACAATAAATTGTCATCAATGAGGGTTTTTTTTAACAGAAAATCTTATTATACATTAAAAATGTGTTTTTATTGCAATAAAAAGTATGAGCTGGAGTATGTTTAAAACTATATTTAGACATATTATGATAGTATATTTTGTCAAGAAAGCTAACATCAGCAATGCATGCTTCCGGGCACAGCCGGACACATCCTTGGTAGCAAACATGGCGCCTGTTGTTTTGTTGCCCATACTCTCTTTATACATAGGCCATACACTACTGCCATCTAATGTCTTGGATTTGCAACTGCATGCAAAGTCTACTATATAATACTTGCAAATGAGACTCAGAAGTGGAAAAAAAACAAGATATAGCAACTGGACAGCACAGTTATTATCAGCTCATTGGTAAATGTTAAACCAAAAAAAAATCTGATTTTATTATCAAACACATTTATTAACGCATGAACACACACAAAAGTACTGAAAATGTATATCGTTGAGTACCGGTATCGATTCTCAGGTGCCAGGTAATGAACCGATTCAAATGTGAAAGGTACCCACCTCTTCTCAGGACCATTCGCTACAGTATCAGCTCATTGGTAAATGTTAAAGAAAAAAATCTGATTTAATCATCAAACACATTTATTAACACATGAACACACACAAAAGTACTGAACATTGATACAGTTGAGTACTGGTATCGATTCTCAGGTGCCAGGTAATAGCAACGCATCAGTTCAAATGTGAAAGGTTCCCATCCCTTCTCAGGACCATTTGCTACAGTATCAGCTCATTGGTAAATGTTAAACAAAAAATCTGATTTTATCATCAAACACATTTATTAACGCATGAACACACACAAAAGTACTGAAAATTGATACCGTTGAGTACCGGTATCGACTCTCAGGTGCCAGGTAAGGGCACCGTATCGATTCAAATGTGAACGGTGCCCACCCCTTCTCAGGACCATTTGCTACAGTATCAGCTCATTGGTAAATGTTAAACAAACAAAATCTGATTTTATTATCAAACACATTTATTAACGCATGAAAAAACACAAAAGTACTGAAAATTGATACCGTTGAGTGCCCGTATCGATTCTCAGGTGCCAGGTAATGGCACCGTATCGGTTCGAATGTGAAAGGTACCCATCTCTTCTCAGGACCATTTGCTACAGTATCAACTCATTGGTAAATTTTAAACAAAAAAAATCAGATTTTATTATCAAACACATTTATCAACGCATGAACACACACAAAAGTACTGAAATTTGATACCGTTGAGTACCGGTATTGATTCTCAGGTGCCAGGTAATGAACCGATTCAAATGTGAAAGGTACCCACCCCTTCTCAGGACCATTCGCTACAGTATCAGCTCATTGGTAAATTTTAAACAAAAAAAATCAGATTTTATCATCAAACACATTTATTAACGCATGAACACACACAAAAGTACTGAAAATTGATACCGTTGAGTACCGGTATCGATTCTCAGGTGCCAGGTAATGGCACCGTATCGGTTCGAATGTGAAAGGTACCCATCCCTTCTCAGGACCATTTGCTACAGTATCAACTCATTGGTAAATGTTAAACAAAGAAAAATCAGATTTTATTATCAAACACATTTATCAACGCATGAACACACACAAAAGTACTAAAAATTGATACCGTTGAGTACCGGTATCAATTCTCAAGTGCCAGGTAATAGCAACGTATCGGTTCAAATGTGGAATGGTCTCAGGACCATTTGCTACAGTATCAACTCATTGGTAAATGTTAAACAAAACAAATCTGATTTTATTATCAAACACATTTATTAACGCATGAACACACACAAAAGTACTGAAAATTGATATCGTTGAGTGCCAGTATCGATTCTCAGGTGCCAGCTAATTAACCGATTCAAATGTGAAAGGTACTCACCCCTTCTCAGGACTATTTGCTACAGTATCAGCTCATTGGTAAATGTTAAACAAAACAAATCAGATTTTATTATCAAACACATTTATTAACGCATGAACACACACAACAGTACTGAAAATTGATACCGTTGAGTACCGGTATCGATTCTCAGGTGCCAGGTAATAGCAACGTATCAGTTTAAATGTAAAACATACCCACCCCTTCTCAGGACCATTTGCTACAGTATCAGCTCATTGGTAAATGTTAAACAAAAAAAATCTGATTTTATTATCAAACACATTTATCAACACATGAACACACACAAAAGTACTGAACATTGATACAGTTGAGTACTGGTATCGATTCTCAGGTGCCACGTAATGAACCAATTCAAATGTGAAAGGTACCCACCCCTTCTCAGGACCATTTGCTACAGTATGAGCTCATTGGTAAATGTTAAACAAAAAAAATCTGATTTTATTATCAAACACATTTATTAACGCATGAACACACACAAAAGTACTGAACATTGATACAGTTGAGTACTGGTATCGATTCTCAGGTGCCAAGTAATGAACCGATTCAAATGTGAAAGGTACCCACCCCTTCTCAGGACCGTTTGCTACAGTATCAGCTCATTGGTAAATGTTAAACAAAACAAATCAGATTTTATTATCAAACACATTTATTAACGCATGAACACACACAAAAGTACTGAAAATTGATACCGTTGAGTACCGGTATCGATTCTCAGGTGCCAGGTAATGGCACCGTATCGGTTCGAATGTGAAAGGTACCCATCCCTTCTCAGGACCATTTGCTACAGTATCAGCTCGTTGATAAATGTTAAACAAAACAAAAAAATCATATGTTATTATCAAACACATTTATCAACGCATGAACAGACACAAAAGTACTGAACATTGATACAGTTGAGTACTGGTATCGATTCTCAGGTGCCAGGTAATGAACCGATTCAAACGTGAAAGGTACCCACCCCTTCTCAGCACCATTTGCTACAGTATCAGCTCATTGGTAAATGTTTAACAAAAAAATCTTATTTTATTATCAAACACATTTATTAACGCATGAACACACACAAAAGTACTGAAAATTGATACCGTTGAGTACCGGTATCGATTCTCAGGTGCCAGGTAATGAACCGATTCAAATGTGAAAAGTATACATCCCTTCTCAGGACCATTTGCTACAGTATCAACTCATTGGTAAATGTTTAACAAAAAAATCTTATTTTATTATCAAACACATTTATTAACGCATGAACACACACAAAAGTACTAAAAATTGATACCGTTGAGTACCGGTATCGATTCTCGGGTGGCAGGTAATGGCACCGTATCGGTTCAAATGTGAAAGGTACCAACTCCTTCTCAGGACCATTTGCTACAGTATCAGCTCATTGGTAAATGTTAAACAAAACAAATCAGATTTTATTATCAAACACATTTATCAACACATGAACACACACAAAAGTACTGAACACTGATACAGTTGAGTACTGGTATCGATTCTCAGGTGCCAAGTAATGAACCGATTCAAATGTGAAAAGTATACATCCCTTCTCAGGACCATTTGCTACAGTATCAGCTCATTGGTAAATGTTAAACAAAACAAATCAGATTTTATTATCAAACACATTTATTAACGCATGAACACACACAAAAATACTAAAAATTGATACCGTTGAGTACCGGTATCGATTCTCAAGTGCCAGGTAATAGCAACGTATCAGTTCAAATGTAAAACATACCCACCCCTTCTCAGGACCATTTCTACAGTATCAGCTCATTGGTAAATGTTAAACAAAAAAAATCAGATTTTATTATCAAACACATTTATTAACGCATGAACACACACAAAAGTACTGAAAATTGATACCGTTGAGTACCGGTATCGATTCTCAGGTGCCAGGTAATGGCACCGTATCGGTTCGAATGTGAAAGGTACCCATCCCTTCTCAGGACCATTTGCTACAGTATCAGCTCATTGATAAATGTTAAACAAAAAAAATAATCAGATGTTATTATTAAATACATTTATCAACGCATGAACACACACAAAAGTACTGAACATTGATACAGTTGAGTACTGGTATCGATTCTCAGGTGCCAGGTAATGGCACCGTATCGGTTCAAATGTGAAAGGTACCAACTACTTCTCAGGACCCTTTGCTACAGTATCAGCTCATTGGTAAATGTTAAACAAAAAAAATTCAGATTTTATTATCAAACACATTTATCAACGCATGAACAGACACAAAAGTACTGAACATTGATACAGTTGAGTACTGGTATCGATTCTCAGGTGCCAGGTAATGAACCGATTCAAACGTGAAAGGTACCCACCCCTTCTCAGCACCATTTGCTACAGTATCAGCTCATTGGTAAATGTTTAACAAAAAAATCGTATTTTATTATCAAACACATTTATCAACGTATGAACACACACAAAAGTACTGAAAATTGATACCGTTGAGTACCGGTATCGATTCTCAGGTGCCAGGTAATGGCACCGTATCGGTTCGAATGTGAAAGGTACCCATCCCTTCTCAGGACCATTTGCTACAGTATCAGCTCGTTGATAAATGTTAAACAAAACAAAAAAATCATATGTTATTATCAAACACATTTATCAACGCATGAACAGACACAAAAGTACTGAACATTGATACAGTTGAGTACTGGTATCGATTCTCAGGTGCCAGGTAATGGCACCGTATCGGTTCAAATGTGAAAGGTACCCATCCCTTCTCAGGACCATTTGCTACAGTATCAGCTCATTGGTAAATGTTAAACAAAAAAATTTCAGATTTTATTATCAAACACATTTATCAACGCATGAACAGACACAAAAGTACTGAACATTGATACAGTTGAGTACTGGTGTCGATTCTCAGGTGCCAGGTAATGAACCGATTCAAATGTGAAAGGTACCCACCCCTTCTCAGGACCATTTGCTACAGTATCAACTCATTGGTAAATGTTAAACAAAACAAATCAGATTTTATTATCAAACACATTTATTAACGCATGAACACACACAAAAGTACTGAACATTGATACAGTTGAATACTGGTATCGATTCTCAGGTGCCAGGTAATAGCAACGTATCGGTTCAAATGTGAAAGGTTCCCATCCCTTCTCAGGACCATTTGCTACAGTATCAACTCATTGGTAAATTTTAAACAAAAAAAATCAGATTTTATCATCAAACACATTTATTAACGCATGAGTACTGAAAATTGATAGTGTTGAGTACCGGTATCGATTCTCAGGTGCCAGGTAATGGCACAGTATCGGTTCTAATGTGAAAGGTACCCATCCCTTCTCAGGACCATTTTCTACAGTATCAACTCATTGGTAAATGTTAAACAAAAAAAAAATCAGATTTTATCATCAAACACATTTATTAACGCATGAACAGACACAAAAGTACTGAACATTGATACAGTTGAGTACTGGTATCGATTCTCAGGTGCCAGGTAATGAACCGATTCAAATGTGAAAAGTATACATCCCTTCTCAGGACCATTTGCTACAGTATCAGCTCATTGGTAAATGTTAAACAAAAAAAATTCAGATTTTATTATCAAACACATTTATCAACGCATGAACAGACACAAAAGTACTGAACATTGATACAGTTGAGTACTGGTATCGATTCTCAGGTGCCAGGTAATGAACCGATTCAAATGTGAAAGGTACCCACCCCTTCTCAGGACCATTTGCTACAGTATCAGCTCATTGGTAAATGTTAAACAAAAAAATCAGATTTTATTATCAAACACATTTATTAACGCATGAACACACACAAAAGTACTGAAAAGTGATACCATTGAGTACAGGTATCGATTCTCGGGTGGCAGGTAATGGCACCGTATCGGTTCAAATGTGAAAGGTACCAACTCCTTCTCAGGACTATTTGCTACAGTAAAAAAAATATGTGTATAGTATTGCTTATAATACAGTTTTACCCTGTCAGAAAAGTGCCCACACGATGGTGTTTTTCTTTATGTTTGCTAGTAGCCAAGTATTGAAAGGGCCGAGTTTTCGTACATAATGGGATTTTGGAATTATTAACAGTACATTGTTGCAGACTGTGAAATTATTGTATGTCCGGCATAATGCACATAATGAAGGAAAAGACAGGAAGTAGCAGGTCGCTGATATCAGTGTTCCAGACAGACAAAAGGTGTGGAACAGAGAACAAGACGAGGTTTTTACTATTCCAATAAATCACTGCTACGGCTTCATTTTCTATGGATTCCAATCCCCCTCCTTGACATATCTGCATTGATTAACTTGGCATGTTGGGGTGTTGCAGGCGTCGCTTAGGGTGACACTGAGAAATGTCTCACATTGTAAAAAAAAAAAAAATACTCGCAGAGGATTTGTGCACATGCAGCGTTTCTTTTCAAAGCGGCGCTCGCTGGCGAGGCTCTTGCTTACAAATCCTCGTCTCCGAGTAATAACGTCTGAAAATGTCAGAATCATCGCCACCGAGATCGGGATCAGACAGGTGAATCTGGCGATATTGTTATTCAGATCATATCTGCACTCAACACTCCATGTAGCAATATATGAGACTATTAATTATGATGGGAGGGGGGGGGGAGATGGGTATTAATTGGTGGTCTATTTTGCAGCAATATGTTGCTGTGCAAGAGTGCACAGTCCACCGGCTGATGGCCCTAACAACGTCTTTACCCCCAATTCTCACCCTAGAGGCAGATCTGAGGGGATTGCAGCAGCAAAGAGGAGGAATAAATTGGAAAAAAGGACAAATCGATGTTTGGAGGAGGGAGCGACAAACAGACCCTCCAACCTCTTGACCACACACACTCACACACACACACACACACACACACACACACACACACACACACACACACACACACACACACCTTAAGTTAGCACGTTTCCTTGGGCATTATTGGATTGGTATGCAGAGCCGAGGGGAGAGACGCTCAGAAAAATACTTGGCCTACAAATGATGTCCTTTGTTTGATCCATTAGTTGGGTGGGGGGGGGTTGTCGAAATAAACATCTCTCTCGCCCTGCCTCTCTCTCTCTTTCCCTCTCAAACGTTTCTCATCTAAAGTAGAAAAGAGCGATCCGCTCCAGGAAAAAATGGCTGTCATCTGTTTGTGTTGACGAGCTAGAGGGCAGAAAAGATTTCATTGCTCGAATAAACGGGTAATCTGTCAGTTTTAAGCTTTTTTAATGTGAAAGGATAATTGTGGTTTATCGTGGCTTGGTTTTTATTTTTTATTTTTTTTTTTTGTACCTCTGCACCGCTTGAACGTGTGCAGTAACACGGCGACGACGCTAAGATCATTCGGATGATGCGGTGACATCACCATGAACATGAAGGGCGTGCTACATTTACTTCATGTCTGCAGTAAGCCAAGGTAGAATACAGTTTTTGTTAGTAATCTTTTTCAAAAACCTTACATGAAGACCGAATCAGACAAAAACCAATGCAATTGTTCCCGTAAGAAAGTGTGCAAATCCAATTAATCCCAAAATGTTAATACAAAACATTGTCTGGAGAGTAATTGTAGTTTTACATACAGAAAACCATTTGTAACTAGATGAGGCAATTCCTGAAGGAATGGCGTGTGAATGCTCCAATGCTGAAGTTGAACTGAAATGCTGACAGAATGTAGTATGACTGTAAGAATGTTGGAATGGTTTGAATTTCCAGGAAAAACTGAATTTGGTTTGGAACTTGGGAAAGTGTTAGTTGGATGAGTGGAATGTGTTGATGTTGGAATGATTTGAATCGGTTGAAAATTGTGTGAATTTTGGTAGTTTAAAAAATGGACAATTCATTTCAAATGGGGAAAATATCCCTGAAAACTGGGAATACTTGGAAATCCGGGATTTTTTTTTAATTGTTGAAAGAGAGCTTACAGTTTTGAACAGGCTGAATATTTTGGAGTTGGGAAAGTTTGAATTGGATGAAAAAATGTGGGAGTTGTGGAACTTTGAAAAATGTCTGTCACGGCCCGAGTGCACGTCAGAAGCGCACCTGGCACATGCCAGTCCGGATGCAGCAAGCAGCTGCAATCAATCATTGGCAATCAACACACCTGAAGCTGATGATGAGACCTGCCTTCATAAGCCAGCGCGACCTGCTATCCCGGGCCAGAACGTAGTTACCTGTTCAGTACACCTGCCTTCGTTCCCACGTCACAAGCTGTGTGTCTCGTCTCCCCTCGTTCCCTTTGGTTCCCTACTTGCATCTTGGATCTCAACCTCCTGCCTGGACACGAACCCTGACGCCTCGCTATTTCCCCCGACTACCTGCCTGTCTCACGGACCTGCGAGTCTGCCTTTCCCCTCCGGGACTTCCGCCTCTCGCTCAACAATCCCGGTAACACACAACAGTTAATTCACACACATAGTCGCACACCATACACCTATGTGGATTAGTTCACACACTTCATTTCTGATTATTATATATTGTATATATAAATAATAATTAAACATATAGTTAAACGACGCCCCTCATGTCTGTGCCGTCTTCTTCCTCTGTACACCCATAACAATGTCCCATTCATTTCAATGGGAATTACATGGAAAAGCGGGACTTTCGGGAAAAGCAGGCATTTTTTGGAAAATGTCAAAAACCTTGAATGTTCTAAATGAGTTGAAATGGTTGGTGTTTGAATTTTTCTAATCGGTCGAGAAATGTTGAAGTAGTAATATTTTTAATTGAGAAATGGTGTTAAGAAATTCCAGTAATTTCGGGAAAACCGGGAATTTTTCCTGTTCAAAAAACAACCTTGTTTTTTGTCCTGACTAAGAGGAATGTTTGGACGGTGAAACGGTTGAAGTGGGTTCAAAAATGTGGAAGGAGTAGTCGCCAGGAAAAAGGGTCAAAAAGGGGTTTGAAAAAAGGGAATTCTGTGAATTCCTGGAATTTTTGGGAACTTGGAAAAATGATAGTTTACATTTTTAGAATGAGTGGAATATGTTGAAGGTAGAATGGTTTGAATCGGTTGAAAAATGTGGAAATGGTGAAAGTTTGAAAAATGGCCAATTCATTTTGAATTTGGAAAAATGTCCCGGAAAATCTTGAATTCTGGGAAATCTGGGAATTTTTTGAATTTGAATAAGCTGAACAGTTTGAAGTTGGAACGGTTTGAATTGGATGAAAAATGTGGAAGGTAGAGAGCGTCAAAATCTGGAGAAGAAGTAGAAGAAGAAAGAAAACCATATGTGTGAATGCTTTGGAGCATTCACACAATAAATACAAATGAAGAATTTAGCTGATAAATAAACATTAAACATCCCTTTGACTTTTATTCAACATTCTCATAGTTTTTCCTCACTTTCTTTATCAAAGTGCTAGCACTGGCAACTAGGAATAAATACAGGAATTCCCCATTATGCACCAATGACGATTATGGCGAGTGAGGTTGCATTCACGAACCCTCCGGATTTATGAGTATCAACAAGCAAATAGTTGTATGCACATTCTCAACGTTTTGTATTTCTGCAATAATTATGATGATTTGGATCTGATTTATTATTTGTGAAAGTATTATCATTTAATTTATATAATCTAAGAATTTAGGTTAACAGTCTGTTCAACTTGAATTTCACAAAATTCCATGAAAATAAAAAGGATTTGTTTTCCTACTTTGCATGTTTTCCATTTTCTAAGTAGGAGTTCAGGCACAGTTTAAAGGACTCTTAGTGTACAGACGACCGACATTTCACCAGGAAGTTCTCTTTATGTACTTTTTGCTCCTGGAAATGAATCTGGCAGTATTTTTTCAGAATAGCAATTAGTTTTTGACTAATGGGTAGATAACTGACTGTACTTGGAACGGCCCCTTTCCATCACCGGAATCGATATGACGCCCCCTCTTGGTGTGACGTCATCTACAGCAGTGTTTTTCAACCACTGTGCCGCGGCACACTAGTGTGCAGTGAGATACAGTCTGGTGTGCCGTGGGAGATTATCTAATTTCACCTATTTGGGTTAAAAATGTTTTTTGTAAACCAGTAATTATAGTCTGCAAATAATGTGTTGTTGTTGAGTGTCGGTGCTGTCGAGAGCTAGGCAGAGTAACCGTGTTATACTCTTCCAAATTAGTAGGTGGCAGCCGGTAGATAATTGCTTTGTAGATGTCGGAAACAGCGAGAGGCAGACTGCAGGTAAAATGGTGTCTAATGCTTAAACCAAAAATAAACAAAAGGTGAGTGCCCCTAAGAAAAGGCATCAGGGAAGGCTATGCAGAACGAAACTAAAACTGAACTGACTACAAAGTCAACAAAAACAGAATGCTGGACGACAGCAAAGACTTACTGTTGAACAAAGACGACGTCTACAATGTACATCAGAACATGACCTGACAATCAACAATGTCCCCACAGAGAAGGATTTCAACAACTTAAATAGTCTTGATTACTAAAACAAAGTAGATGTGGGAAATATCGCTCAAAGGAAGACATGAAACTACTACAGGAAAATACCAAAAAAAGAAAAAAAAAGCCACCAAAATAGGAGCGCAAGACAAGAACTAAAACACTACACACAGGAAAACAGCAAAAAACTCAAAATAAGTCACAGCGTGATGTGACAGGTCGTGACAGTACACCTACTTTGAGACAAGAGCTATATTGATACATGCTTGGTTATGGTTTAAATTCATATCCAACAATTGCGACAACGACTTTTTACTGTCAACTGAGTTTCGTTTTTTAATGATTTCTGCTGGTGGTGTGCCTCCGGATTTTTTCAACACAAAAAATGTGCCATGGCTCAAAAAAGGTTGAAAAACACTGATCTACAGAACTGGAGCCTATTTCCCCGCATGTTTTGTCACCCTTGTCCATGATTACTTCAAAACATTATAAGCAAAAATAAATATATAAGAATCGCCATTTTCGGACTCGCCTGCTCTTCCATCTCCTCTTCCATGAACACCATAGCGAGTGTTTTCAATCATGCTATTTTAGCATTTCCTCAAGCATGTCGAGGAAAAATCAGTAGAAGAGGACACACAATAGAACACAAGCAGCTTCCCTTCTTTTTCTCTCGTTTTTACATGCCACTGGCCTCATGTACAAACCCTGTTTCCATATGAGTTGGGAAATTGTGTTAGATGCAAATATAAACGGAATACAATGATTTGCAAATCCTTTTCAACCCATATTCAGTTGAATATGCTACAAAGACAACATATTTGATGTTCAAACTCATAAACTTTTTTTTTTTTGCAACTAATCATTAACTTTAGAATTCGATTCCAGCAACACGTGACAAAGAAGTTGGGAAAGGTGGCAATAAATACTGATAAAGTTGAGGAATGCTCATCAAACACTTATTTGGAACATCCCACAGGTGAACAGGCAAATTGGGAACAGGTGGGTGCCATGATTGGGTATAAAAGTAGATTCCATGAAATGCTAAGTCATTCACAAACAAGGATGGGGCGAGGGTCACCACTTTGTCAACAAATGAGTGAGCAAATTGTTGAACAGTTTAAGAAAAACCTTTCTCAACCAGCTATTGCAAGGAATTTAGGGATTTCACCATCTACGGTCCGTAATATCATCAAAGAGTTCAGAGAATCTGGAGAAATCCCTGCACGTAAGCAGCTAAGCCTGTGACCTTCGATCCCTCAAGCTGTACTGCATCAACACGCGACATCAGTGTGTGTAAAGGGTATCACCACATGGGCTCAGAAACACTTCACAAACCCACTGTCAGTACCTACAGTTGGTCGCTACATCTGTAAGTGCAAGTTAAAACTCTCCTATGCAAGGTGAAAACCGTTTATCAACAACACCCAGAAACGCTGTCGGCTTCGCTGGGCCTGAGCTCATCTATGATGGACTGATACAAAGTGGAAAAGTGTTCTGTGGTCTGACGAGTCCACATTTGAAATAGTTTTTGGAAACTGTGGACGTCGTGTCCTCCGGACCAAAGAGTAAAAGAACCATCCGGATTGTTATAGGCGCAAAGTTGAAAAGCCAGCATCTGTGATGGTATGGGGGTGTATTAGTGCCCAAGACATGGGTAACTTACACATCTGTGAAGGCACCATTAATGCTGAAAGGTACATACAGGTTTTGGAGCCACGTATGTTGCCATCCAAGCAACGTTACCATGGACGCCCCTGCTTATTTCAGCAAGACAATGCCAAGCCACGTGTTACATCAACGTGGCTTCATAGTAAAAGAGTGCGGGTACTAGACTGGCCTGCCTGTAGTCCAGACCTGTCTCCCATTGAAAATGTGTGGCGCATTATGAAGTCTAAAATACCACAACTGAGACCCCCGGACTGTTGAACAACTTAAGCTGTACATCAAGCAAGAATGGGAAAGAATTCCACCTGAGAAGCTTAAAAAAATGTGTCTCCTCAATTCCCAAATGTTTACTGAGTGTTGTTAAAAGGAAAGGCCATGTAACACAGTGGTGAACATGCCCTTTCCCAACTACTTTGGCATGTACTGCAGCCATGAAATTCTAAGTTAATTATTATTAGCAAAAAAAAGAATAGTTTATGAGTTTGAACATCAAATATCTTGTCTTTGTAGTGCATTCAATTGAATATGGGTCGAAAAGGTTTTGCAAATCATTGTATTCCGTTTATATTTACATCTAACACAATTTCCCAACTCATATGGAAACGTGGTTTGTATTAGGAGTTGCGTGGATTTCCTCATAAAAATTGGCATATGTTCAAATCCAGAAAACAGCTTATGCAAGAAAAAATTCTAATATATTAAAGTGTGTGCACGCAATAACCCAAGTCCATTTCTTTGTTACACTGCAACCAAAGTGGAATTGATGCAGGCCGGCCCACATTTTGGAGCTCAAAGTGGGCGTTCCAAAATGCGCTTAAACTCGTTCGGAAACAAGCCCCAAATCACTTTTGTAAATTTTACCTGTAGACATCAATTTTAAGTCAAGAACTATGAAAAAAGTGCCAATGTTGTCAGCATTAAAGAGGCCGTTTTTTTAAAGTTCCGATCTAATACTTGCATAGATGAAAATGTAAACGATACCCATCCCTACTCGCAACTTACTTTGTTCCAATGGTGGATTATTTTCCAGCCCTCAACTAAAATAGGGGCATCCTTCACACTTACTGTATGGGAAACTCAATGTCTCCAATTAACCAAGCATGCATGTTTTTGGACTGCGGGTACTTGGAAAAAAAACTATGAAAGCACAAGGAGAACTCCATACAGAGAAGTCCAAGCTGAGATTCAAACCCAGAATCCGCTGGCTGTGAGGCAGCTGTGTTAACCACATGTGCAACTGTGCTGTGCAACTGAATAAAAACATTAAAAAGAACCTCTGAACTTATGTTAGATACAAAGCAGTTTGAAAGTTTGTTGTTTTGAAGTATTCTCTGTTTGGCTTGACACAGCAAGTCAGAGGAGTACTGAGGGCACCTGGCAATGATGTAGTATATTCATGCAGATGTCAAGTTAGTGTCAATAAATGTTCGACATGGAGGTCAAAGTCAAACAGCCTGCTTGCCAGACAGTTTTCATCCTTGCACACGCAGCCATTAGCAATTCATCACTTCTATGTCTTGTTTTTTTCTTCTTCTACTTAGCTGATTCAAACATATGTTTTTCTGCAAGCCTGTCAACATTATGCATTTTTGCGAATTTAATCCACCATCATTATTAAGATGATTCATTATTTTAACACAATTGACCTCAAAATCCCTTAAACGTCTCTGGCAATGCATTTCGGCCAGTGTGTTCAAGTAGTGTTATCAGTGGTGACATGCTGAAGAACCAAAGAAGTCGATATGGAAGACGCTAAACAGCACGTTGTATGGAGTTAAATTAGGGCCCAAGGTTTTGTGTTTGAAAAAATAAACTTTGAAACTGAAAAATCAAATGTCGACTTTAAAAATGTCATCAGTGTATTCAAAATTAAATAAGAGCAGGTTAAATACAACTATGATTTATTCTGATAATTATTTTGAATAAATTATTAAACATTTTTACTGAAATGAAAGAAATAAAAGTAAAAAATAAAAATAAAGAATGTATTCAATAAATACATTGATCAAAATTTTCACTGAAATCATTAACTGAAAATAAAAAATTAAACCAACAAATGTGTTTAATAAATAATGTAATATTTTCTTTCACTGAAGTAAAATAAATGAAAGTGAAAAATGAAAATTAAGAATTTATTTAAAATGATTACCAGAGTGAACCTGAAAAATGAATGTTACTTTTATTTAGAATAATTGTTTTCAAAACTTTTTGGTGCTAATTTAGCGCCATAATGTTGGTCCTCTCTATTGGAAATTTAAGTAGAAAAAAACATGACGGAACAATCGACCGTCGTACACTGCGGGAAGGAGGTTTTTTTTTTTTTTTTTTCCGCCATGGTCCACATTATGTGGATAGTTGTTTGTTCATAAAAACAGACTAGAGTTTTGTCAACATAAACATGATGTGTTTATAAATATGTCAAATGAATATACAGTCGTGGTCAAAAATTTACATACGCTTGTAAAGAACATAATGTCATGACTGTCTTGAGTTTCCAATAATTTCTACAACTCTTGTTTTTTTTGTGATAGAGTGATTGGAGCACAGACTTGTTGGTCACAAAAAACATTCATGAAGTTTGGTTCTTTTATGAATTTATTATGGGTCTACTGAAAATGTGGCCAAATCTGCTGGGTCAAAATTATACATACAGCAATGTTAATATTTGCTTATATGTCCCTTGGCAAAATTCACTGCAATAAGGCGCTTTTGGTAGCCATCCACAAGCTTCTGGTAAGCTTTTGGTTGAATTTTTGACCACTCCTCTTGACAAAATTGTTGGTTTTCTGACATGGACTTGTTTCTTCAGCATTGTCCACATGTTCTCAATGGGGTTTAAGTCAGGACTTTGGGGAGGCCATTCTAAAACCTTAATTCTAGCCTGATTTAGCCATTCCTTTACCACTTTTGACGTGTGTTTGGGGTCATTGTCCTGTTGGAACACCCAACTGCGCCCAAGACCCAACCTCCGGGCTGATGATTTTAGGTTGTCCTGAAGAATTTGGAGGTAATCCTCCTTTTTCATTGTCCCATTTACTCTCTGTAAAGCACCAGTTCCATTGGCAGCAAAACAGGCCCAGAGTATTATACTACCACCATCATGCAAGGCCTCACCCTTTCTCCTCCAAACACATTGCTGGGTATTGAGGCCAAACAGATACATTTTTGTTTCATCTGACCACAGAACTTTCCTCCAGAAGGTCTTATCTTTGTCCATGTTATGTCATGTTCCCTTCTTTCTTGAGTGTCTTTGCTCATGCAAAATGAAATACGATTAATTTAGATTAAAAATGCACTGTAATTGTGATGATTAAAACCACCCATCTGTGATTAATTTGAATAAAAGCTGTAATTGTTTGCAGCACTAGTTTTTAGGTATTTAGTGTGTATATAGGTGTAAACTTTAATTGACTTTCACTTTCTGCTCCATTAGAGCATCTGTATACACGCCACAACAATCTTCCTCCCCCTCTTTGGCAAGACACTATCTTTGTTGAGCTTTGCACCAGCCTGGGAGTTCTCTTTCTACTCTGTTTTTTATTTTTTTTTTTTTGGTTTCTTTTCTTAAAGGTTTGTCGTACTGTACTCCCCACTGTGTTTCTATTTTTGTCGAAGCTGTGAGAAATAATTGAAAGCGTTGTGTACGGTCTTATCTGTTACTGCGCTCCCACTTTCACCAGCCTCGTAATACACGGTATCAGTCAAATCCCAAATGGCGGAGGATCTCTCACTCTTGTTAGATGTTAAACACTTGTTGGAGAGTTGAGCCAAGATCGAATCTTCCGGGATGAATACATTAGTTAATTAATTTCAAGATTGAACCGTCATCGTAATACCCCCTACTCGCAGATTGTTGTCCGTTCATCCAGAGGAACATTGTTCTCAAAGTTGTTTGATGGGATTGAGCCAGTCTAGTTCTTCCACATCACCATGTTTTTTTTATAGACCTTGCTTTGTGCACCAGGACACAGTCATGCTGGAAGGAACAGAAAAGGGCCTTTTTCAAACTGTTAGATGGGAGCAATTGTTCTTGGTGAACAAAGGCCGTAGTGATAGTGCACTGCAGTGCAAAAATCTTTCTTTCATATCCTTATTTCTTTAACGTCACAAAAATGATGTATTAAAAATGAAATATTATATAATTAATATCATGATATAATATAATATAATTAAGGGTGTCAAATGATATTTTTTGTAATCATAAAAATCACATTTTCATACTTGCCAACCCTCTCGGATTTTCCGGGAGACTCCCGAAATTCAGCGTCTCTCCCGAAAACCTCCCGGGACAAATTTTCTCCCGAAAATCTCCCGAAATTTAGGCGGACCTGAGTGACGTGTCGGCAGCCTGTTTTCACGTCCGCTTTCGCAAATATAAACAGCGTGCCTGCCCAATCACGTTATAACTGTAGAATGATGGAGGGCGAGTTCTTGGTTTCTTATGTGGGTTTATTGTTAGGCAGTTTCATGAATGTCCTCCCAGCGCGGTAACAACACACAACAACAGCAGTCACGTTTTCGTCTACCGTAAAGCAGTTCGTCTGCCGTAAACAGCAATGTTGTGACACTCTTAAACAGGACAACACTGCCATCTACTGTACATGCATATGTGACAATAACATCTAAGGCTTTTAGAGACTGCAGTGCACAACTGCGCACACAACAAAGAGACGAAGCAGAATGCATCATCAGAGAGGGTTTTCAGCATGGTTAGAAAAATAGTGACAGAGAATAGAACAAGGATGGACAATTCAACTCTTAACTCAACAATGAGTAGATGAGTGTTATGTGTGTGTATATGTGTAAATAAATGAACACTGAAATTCAAGTATTTCTCTTTATATATATATATATATATATATATATATATATATATATATATATATATATATATATATATATATATATTAGAGATGCGCGGTTTGCGGGCACAACCGCGGAGTCCGCGGATTATCCGCGGATCGGGCGGATGAAATTAAAAGAAATTAGATTTTATCCGCGGGTCGGGTCGGGTCGGGCGGTTGAAATAAAAAAAATTTGATTTTAAATAGATTCAGGCGGGTGGCAGTTAAACCAATTCGGAAATATATATACATAGTTAAATGTTGTTACCCACATACGAAAAACGAGCAGGCACCTGCTGCATATGCCACAACAGAAGAAAAAAAAAAAAGAGATGGACACTTTTACGGAGCGGAGAAAGGACGCCTCGCCGGGGTCCGGGACCGAGGCCCCTTCCCCCGAGAGGACCCCACCGGGAGCCGTAGCTGAGGCGATCCGCGAGAAGGGCCCGACGCACGTCCAGGGTCACCACCGCGCCCACCGCACCGACACCCCGCCTCGTCCGCCTTCGCCGCGGCCGGCGTCACGCGCAGCAGGTAAGCAGCTTACCTGCCCGCCACCCCCGTGGCCGGGGGCTCGTAACAGGGGTCACTCCGCGCGCTCCGCCCGCGCAGCTTACCTGCCCGCCACCCCTGTTGCCGGGGGCGCGTAACAGGAGTCACTCCGCGCGAAGTGCGCTCACGAAAGGGGTGGGGCTCACCCTGGTTGATATAGACAGCAGCTGCCGGTGGCCATGGAAGTTGGAACCCGCTAAGGAGTGTGTAACAACCCACCTGCTGAATCAACTAGCCCTGAAAATGGATGGCGCTGGAGCGTCGGGCCCATACCCGGCCGTCGCCGGCAGCGAGATGCGCTTGGAGGTGCGCTCAGCGCGCCTCCCATATATGATTGCGCACTGGTGTGCGTCTGGGTTGTGACAGCGTGGCACGCGAATGTCTGTGCTGCATTGGATCAGTCTCCTTTCTTTAACAGGCAAAAGCTTTATAACCTCACTAATGCCTTGCATCGTCTATATTAGATATATAACAACGGGCGGGTGCGGGCGGATGCGGTTCTGATCAAATGTTAGTTCGGGTGGATGGCGGATGGTTGACGACTTTCTGATGCGGTTGCGGATGAAATAATTGCCTATCCGCGCATCTCTAATATATATATATATATATATATATATATATATATATATATATATATATATAGCTAGAATTCACTGAAAGTCAAGTATTTCTTATATATATATATATATATATATATATATATATATATATATATATATATATATATATATATATATATATATATGAAATACTTGACTTGGTGAATTCTAGCTGTAAATATACTCCTCCCCTCTTAACCACGCCCCCAACCACGTCCCCCAACCACGCCCCCGCCCCACCTCCCGAAATCGGAGGTCTCAAGGTTGGCAAGTATGCATTTTTGAAATTACATTGATCATGATGAATCACAGGTGAATACTTAGTTGAAATTATCTTAACAAAAAAGAATAATATTTGTACAGAAACGCATCTTTAAGTCTCTTCACTATTTTTTTTTACAGACGTATTCATTGATCGGATCACTGACTGTATAGCGGTTAAGGTAAAAGAGTTTGTACGGTACAAATAAATTGCATAATTAATCTAAGTCCGTACATGGTTAATGCAATCATTTTTGTGATTAATCACATGAATTAACTTGATAATTTTGACAGCCTCCACAAAGTAAGGAAATATAACATACCTAAACAAAGCATAACTAAACAAAACATAAATAAACTATACCGTAACTAAACATAATGTAACTAAACTTAACATAACTAAACAGAACATAATTAAACATAAGCATAACTAAACATGAACATAAACATAACATAACCAACCTTCCATCAGCATTAGAAGTAATTAGGGCTTTCAAAAATAGCAAGTTAACTCATGTGATTAATTGCAAAAAATAGACGGCATGGTTTGTTATAAAGTCAGTGATAAGGTCAATGTGTAGTGCAAAATTAGAGAACTCTGACTATTGTGCTGGCTGGCAAATTTCTATTCAAAATAAACCCAACATTAGATATACCTGTTACCAAATAATTGACGTGCCTTCAAGTAAAAAAATGTATAAATGTTCCTGTATTTTGACAGTAAAATTGCAATTATGTCCATATATTGAGTTCTTTTTTAATGTAATTTAATTTATGCACGCAAGTAATTAACATGTGATTAATCTAAATTAAAAAGTGTGATTAATCTGATTAAAACATTCATCTTTTGACAGCACTAGTTTGGTTAAGAATAAACATTCAAGTTTTCATTTGTAGTGTTATAATGCTCATTGTCATGTCTGTATTATTTTTTATTTTCGCTAACTGCTTATTTGCTATGACTTTTACCATCATATTTGTACATGTCTTATTTTGATGTTGCTCTATTGTTGTTGTTGTTGTTGTTTGCTGTTGTTGTTTTTGTCTCTCTGTTTAATTCCCCTCTTGTCCCCACAATTTCCCCCTCTGTTTTCTTTTTTTTCTCTTTCTATCCCCTCCTGCTCCGGCCCGGCTGCACTAAATGATAATATAAATACATTTAAAAGTAAATTCAAATACAAAATAAGGCAACAAGAGAAGTATCCTACACTTCTCTTTTGTAAAGTAAATCTGAACAGCCGATATGGGCATCTACATCAACTATATGATTTGCCTGAGAAGCTGGACAGGACAAAAAAAATAAAAAAATAATAAGTTTTAATTTTTTTTACATTTAAACATGTTTTGTGTATGACATTCCGACAATGAGATTGCACATGGGTCAAAATATTGGTGTTATGTAAGCAATTACTTCAGTGTGATTAATCACGAGCAAGTGAGATTAACCTGATTTAAATATGTATCTTTGGACAGCACAACAAAATGAATACTTTATTATATTATTTCATTCTCCAAAGCTACAAATTGTATTTAAATGTTTAGAATTTTCAAATGTAATTGTATACATTCCTTTTGATTCAATCAGTGCCACCAATGAAGTAATTATACTTTTTTTCTCTTTTTGTTAAACTGTTTCGCACGGTTGTACTGAGCTTAATTTTCTATTTTTAACTAAAATGACGCGTGAAAACAGGTTTAGAAAAATAATATGCAGTGTGGACGCTACCATGCTTGACAAGAGGCACAAAATCATCAGCTATCACCACTAATGTGGTGATAGCTGACTTTGGTGGGATCAATTCCCGTTCAATGCTTCAGTTACTCAGCCTGTCATTGACTGTGGACTGAGTCCTGGACATAATATAGCGATGGGGATACAGCGGTAAAAAAAAGGATATCACTGATGTGATGAAAATAATGCACAACTCTAACTGAAATAATCAATTAATAAATTTAAATGGCAAATCTGGAAATTTGAACAAATAAAGACCACGCTAACAGCAATACACTTTCCTACCTTATGTCTGAACTTTTAGGGTTGGTGAAGTCATACCTACACAGCAGGAACAAAACATTGATACAACATTGATTACACTGTACATACATTTCCTTTAAAGGGGAACATTATCACAATGTCAGAAGGGTTAAAACCATTAAAAATCAGTTCCCAGTGGCTTATTTTATTTTTCGAAGTTTTTTTCAAAATTTTACTCATCACACAATATCCCTAAAAAAAGCTTCAAAGTGCCTGATTTTAACCATCGTTATATACACCCGTCCATTTTCCTGTGACGTCACACAGTGATGCCAATACAAACAAACATGGCGGTTAGAACAGCAAGCTATAGCGACATTAGCTCGGATTCAGACTCGGATTTCAGCGGCTTAAGTGATTCAACAGATTACGCATGTATTGAAACGGATGGTTGTAGTGTGGACGCAGGTAGCGAAAACGAAATTGAAGAAGAAACTGAAGCTATTGAGCGACATCGGTTTGAACCGTATGCAAGGGAAACCGACGAAAACGACACGACAGCCAGTGACACGGGAGAAAGCGAGGACGAATTTGGCGATCGCCTTCTAACCAACGATTGGTATGTGTTTGTTTGGCATTAAAGGAATAACAACTATGAACTAGGTTTACAGCATATGAAATACATTTGGCAACAACATGCACTTTGAGAGTGCAGACAGCCCAGTTTTCATCAATTAATATATTCTGTAGACATACCCTCATTCGCTCTCTTTTCCTGAAAGCTGATCTGTCCAGTCCAGTTGGAAATGCATCTGCTTTGAGTGTCGCAGGATATCCACACATTCTTGCCATCTCTGTCGTAGCACAGCTTTCGTCGGTAAAGTGTGCGGAACAAACGTCCAATTTCTTGCCACTTTCGCATCTTTGGGCCACTGGTGCAACTTGAATCCGTCCCTGTTTGTGTTGTTACACCCTCCGACAACACACCGACGAGGCATGATGTCTCCAAGGTACGGAAAACAGTCGAAAAAACTAAAAATAACAGAGCTGATTTGACTCGGTGTTTGTAATGTGTTTGAGAAAATGGCGGATTGCTTCCCGATGTGACGTCACGTTGTGACGTCATCGCTCCGAGAGCGAATAACAGAAAGGCGTTTATCCATCCATCCATCCATCTTCTTCCGCTTATCCGAGGTCGGGTCGCGGGGGCAGCAGCCTAAGCAGGGAAGCCCAGACTTCCCTCTCCCCAGCCACTTCGTCCAGCTCCTCCCGGGGGATCCCGAGGCGTTCCCAGGCCAGCCGGGAGACATAGTCTTCCCAACGTGTCCTGGGTCTTCCTCGTGGCCTCCTACCGGTCGGACATGCCCTAAACACCTCCTTAGGGAGGCGCTCGGGTGGCATCCTGACCAGATGCCCGAACCACCTCATCTGGCTCCTCTCGATGTGGAGGAGCAGCGGCTTTACTTTAAGCTCCCCCCGGATGACAGAGCTTCTCACCCTATCTCTAAGGGAGAGCCCCGCCACCCGGCGGAGGAAACTCATTTCGGCCGCTTGTACCCGTGATCTTGTCCTTTCGGTCATAACCCAAAGCTCATGACCATAGGTGAGGATGGGAACGTAGATCGACCGGTAAATTGAGAGCTTCGCCTTCCGGCTCAGCTCCTTCTTCACCACAACGGATCGATACAGCGTCCGCATTACTGAAGACGCCGCACCGATCCGCCTGTCGATCTCACGATCCACTCTTCCCTCACTTGTGAACAAGAAAGGCGTTTAATTCGCCAAAATTCACCCATTTAGAGTTCGGAAATCGGTTAAAAAAATATATGGTCTTTTTTCTGCAACATCAAGGTATATATTGACGCTTACATAGGTCTGGTGATAATGTTCCCCTTTAAAAAAGATTATTTACAAGCCTGAAATGTTAGCTTCAGTACTATTTTTGATTTTGATTTGATTTGATTTTTACTAAGGATCCCCATTAGCTGGTTGCCTCAACAACCCACTAGTCACAATTCAATACAATTACAAGTAAAAGCATATAATTATAACTACACAATACAGAAAAAAATAAAAAAAATAAAAGCATCAATAAGAAAACAAGCAAACAATTTACAGTCACAGAATAATAATAACCATATAAATATAACTATACAATATAAAACCAAACTATTTTAAACTAAACTCCAGCAGCACGCATATTGTTAACGTAAACACTCCTTAAAGAGGAACTGCAGTTTTGGGGGGGGAATTTTGCTTATCATTCACAATTAAGAAAACATATATGCTTCTATTTTTTATTCATTTTAATTTGTGATATACTACTTATGTTCGATGGCTAACAATATAGCGAATGGGGATTCGATCTATTCCGCCTACAAAGCGCTCTAAAAACATTCAAATATATATACTGTATATATATAGATAGATAGATAGATAGATAGATAGATAGATAGATAGATATACACATATGTAGTAAAATTCATTATAACATGCAATATGTGCATATATAAGCATGATGTTGGCCCAAAGTTCCCTATTTGTTTCAACAAAATACAACTATTATTCATCATGGCAGACTTTGTGAGAGCCAACAACGACTACTTTGGGTCAAATAATGATCCAGAACCTTAGTTTTTGAGCCTGAAAATACGGAGGATGAGCCACAAGTTTTAGAAGCTTGGTGATAAGCAGATCCAACGATAGTGAAACACTAAGCATCATGTAGGAGTATTGCTTAGCGCTAAACAAGTCATACAAACTACGAACATAATAAAACAATGACTTACTGTACAATGTCTGCTCTCACTCGGATGCCGAGTGATGGGTTTTATATCTTGAAGCACAAGACTTGTGTTTCCCGTTTAGATGAGGATTTAATTATAATACTCACACCTCGGGTTAAAAATGCTGGGAGCAAGTAAGCGTCTTGTCGTGTCTTCCTCACGATGTTATTGAATTTTAATGTTGACCAACTTCTTGGCTTATAGCCACAACCTTCTACGATGCAGACGATAGACATGATTTGTATTCTAGAATAAAAAGGTGAGGCAGCAGCTCGCTGGCTCAATGTATAATAGCTTCATAAGCTAGATACCTCTCTGTGATTAAGGTGCCGCAAAAAGTAGTCCCTCTGCGTTAGCTTTTATAATAACAATGTTGCTAATAATTGGTTAATATTCAGCTCACAATATGTAAATGGGGTATTGTTGGCTGTTTTTACATGTTTTTTTGTTGTTTTTTAGCCCTTTATGGGTGCAATAGATTACTTCCATTAGCTGCATTCTTAGCTACCTTGTACTTGCGATATATTACAATTTTAAAAGCATAAAAAACAGAAAAATATATGTATTCTTGTCTTACATTAGGATTGTAAATATTAGGCAAAATTCCCCCCAAAAAGTACAGTACATGCCAGTAATGTTTGTTTCAGCAGCATACTTAACTGCAGCAGCAGGCATCTTGTTGATGTAAAAAAACCTGACATTTAAAGCAACGTATCTATAAGGGCTGAGAATCTTTGGGTACCACACGATTTTGATTCGATTTTTGGGTGTAACAATTTGATTTAGAATCGATTTTCAATTCAAAACGATTATTGACTCAAAATCAATACTTTTTAAATGACTAAATGGCTAAAATGACTAAAATACAGTCCTCCATAAAACAGACAAACAGCTCTGATAAATGTTTGTCACTTAAATGAAAAATGTTTTTTTTAAAGATAATTCTACCCAAATATTTAATAAAGTCAAATACAAACAAGGCAACAAGAGAAGTAGCCAACATTTCTCTTTTCTTAAGTAAATATGTACAGTAGATATGGGTATCTGCATCAACTTTATGAGTTAAATGAGTGGCTGGACAAAAGAGATTTAGAAAAAAATTAATAATTAAATAAATTATATATATATATATATATATATATATATATATATATATATATATATATATATATATATATATTTTATAAAAAATGTTTTAAATGTTAGAATCGCGATTCATTTGAAAATTGATTCATTTGAGAAAAAAAAAGATATTCTTATTTGTAAAAATCACGATTAATTTGAAAATCTTTTTTGACACCCTTAGTATCTATATCTGGTGAGTAGTAGATAAAGCAATTTGTGATGTATAAATGAAAATATATATATATTTTTAATTTACATTACATGTTTGTCTTGCCACTTGTGGGATACATACTACAAAGGTACCTGGGTTATGTTAGTAATTTATTCCAAAAAGTCAGACATAAATCGTTTCCTTTAAGATATAATGAACTTCCATTTAATCTGTAGCAGGCACCAAAAAATAATAACACAAAAACACATTTTATAGAGAATAACTATAGTTTTCCATGCAGAAAAGAATAAAATGATGAATGAAATGGATAAATAAACATTCAACACCACTTCTTCCCTTATTTAAGACAGTGATGAGTGGAGAGGGGAGTGCCGCATTTGGATTTTGCAACAAATTCATTCCTAAAATCAATATTGTTTTTGGCCTTATTTATCAAAGTGCTGGCATGTGCATTTTTATTTGACCCCATGGTGGGAAAAAAGTACCGCTATTGAGTCACCAACGGAATGCTCCTTTGGGGTGATTGGATTCCGCCGAAAGATATGTGGGCAGACAAACTATTTTGTTACGTGCAATGTTTGGCCGTACGACAGGCAAGAAATCAACCAGTGCAAAACATTTTTTAAATGATTCTTTGAAAACTGAATCATACGAAAAATGGTGCATTAAAAAAAACGATGTACCAATGTATGTATGTAATGATAAACCTGTATCGGTCCCTCCAGGCTTTTTTGTGATTGTTGAGACCTAAATTGCCTTTTTCTGAAAAGTGTGAAAAAAATATTTTTCAATACCATTAAATACATTTTCGGAATTTTTCATTAATATTTTAAGTATTCTTTGTAACCTTAACCTTAAAAAACACTTTTTAACACAAATTGGAAAACAAATACTGTATTGATGTTTTACTCATTTAATACCACACAGCAAAAGCATATACTCTGAGCTTACTATAATTTAACAATTACAGTAATTGTTAAATTACTGTAATGTTTTTATAATATTAATATGTAATATAATAGTCTGCTCTGTCATCAACAAGTTGCAGACATTCTCAGTGTATTTTTGATGCTTGAAAATTGTTTGTCCATTTTAAACATTCATACTCTGCCCTCCGCCCGAATGCAGCTGAGATAGGCTCCAGTACCCCCCGTGACCCCGAAAGGGACAAGCGGTAGAAAATGGATGGATGGATTTATGTTCCAACTAGTGTTGTCCCGATACCAATATTTTGGTACAGGTACCAAAATTATTTTAATAATTTTCGGTACTTTTCGATACTTTTCTAAATAAAGGGGATTGCATTATTGGCTTTATTTTAACAAAAATCGTAGGGTACATTAAACATATGTTTCTTTTTGCAAGTTTGTCCTTAAATAAAATAGTGAACATACAAGACAACTTGTCTTTTAGTAGTAAGTAAGCAAACAAAGGCTCCTAATTTAGCTGCTGACATATGCAGTAACATATTGTGTCAGTTTCTATTGTTTTGTCCAAAATTATTAAGGACAAGTGGTAGAAAATTAATTATTAATCTACTTGTTTGATTACTGTTAATATCTGCTTTGAACATGTTATATCTACACTTCTGTTAAAATGTAATAATCACTTATTCTTCTGTTGTTTGGATACTTTACATTAGTTTTGGATGATACCACAAATTTGGGTATCAATCCGATACCAAATAGTTAAAAGATCATCCATTGGTCATATTCAAAGTCCTCGTGTGTCCAGGGACATATTTCCTGAGTTTATAAACATAACATAATTTTTTTTTAAACGAAAGAAGATGTTGTGATGCCAAAAAATATCAACGTAATTATAGTAGTATCGACTAGATACGCTCCTGTACTTGGTATCATTACAGTGGATGTTAGGTGTAGATCCACCAATGACGTTTGTTTACATTTTGACACCGGTGAGCTGCGGTGTGTAGTGAAGCATGTTTAGCTATTCCTCGTCCTGCAGGGATGATACTTGTAAGAAACGTACTTTAATTGTCGCCATGGAGGCGAGGATTAGTGATTTAGAAGTAGCTACAACACTGTAGACTGCGGCTGGACTTTAGCCGCTATCTAGCTAGCCATGTCTTAAAGCACCTCTTCCTGAGGGTGTTTCAGTGTTATAACTTCACCTTTATCGTTAGTTTTTAAGCCAAAATGTGTCCGTTCTCCCTTTTCTGTCTACACACTGTGTCTGCTTGTAAGTACTCCGTGATTGTGCGCTGCCGAACATGCTCCTCTGCTCATAAACCAGCAATGACACGACATGACGATGACGGGGGCGCGGCAGACCGGTACTTTTCAGAGGCGGTATAGTACCGAATATGATTCATTAGTATCGCGGTACTATACTAACACCGGTATACTGTACAACTCTAGTTCCAACACATTTACCCCCACATCTTAAGAGCATTTGTGAAGTGTTAAGAGCAAGCTATTGCACAAAACTTTTTTGGTTGTTTTGGGCGTTTTTTTTTTGGTAAAGGAAAGATGATGAGGGATTATCATCACACTTCAACTTTTCAAACATGTAAATGTCGCCTCTCTGCTAGGTCAGCATTGCAAATGAAAATGTGTTTTTAATTTACTTACCCTGGATAAATAAAGGTGAAATAAATATACAAATACATGTAAACTTGGACATCCTGGAGGGACTGATATACGAAAGGTAATGGCATCATCAGTAAAAAATACTTCAGTCAATAATACGGTGAGTTTGACGATCATGAATCAGTGCTTCACGTGTGCAGTAAGATTCTTTTTAGGTTGATTTTGAATTCCATCACTGCGTCACCCAGCAAACCCATACAAGCACATCAATCATTCCTCCAAAATAAAGTCCCCACCCCTCCTTGCTTGAGGTTCCACAGGTTAGAAACAGATATGTGTGCCTTTTTTCCACTTCGCTGAAGTGTGAACTCTGATCGAGACAGTCGGAAATGGATAAGTCTTTCATTAAGGGGCTTTCGTCACTCCCCGTTGGCTTGGACAAATAACAAATTAATTTCTAGCCGCCTAATTTCTTTCTGTTCTCCACTGAGTTATACGGTAACATTAAATTACAGTCATGCAAAGTCCCTCAAGTCTTTATCAATTCATTAAAAAATGTTTGCAGCAAAGGAGACACGACAGAAGGAATTCTCTTTTTAATTTTCCTCCATGGATCTGTTACCACCTCCGCACTGTACAAATACAAAGCAGCTGTTTTTTATCCATTTTAGGATGTTTAAGAGCCATTCCAACGCATCAACACCATTTGCCTGTTGTAACTTTCTCAAAACAAACTTAATTGGTGTTGTTTTTCATCTCTAAATCTGGCAATATGCATATTGAACTACAGTGGAACCTGGATTCATGAATTCCATCGGTTCTCGAACAGGGTTCGTAAATAGAAAAGTTTGTATATGAAAGCAAATCACAAAAATCCTTAACTTGAACAGCCACGTCACCATCATGATTGGAAATTTAAAATAGTAAAATCCACTTTACCTTGTTGGTAAATCTTCTTGGTGTGCTGCACGGGGGTGTTGGGGGGATGTGGGGTGGGGTGGGGGGGGGGTTAAAGGTAGTCAGGATAAAAAGTAACACAAATATGTAAAAAAAACTATAACATTTCTGAAGGATTTAGAACAGGGGTCCCCAAACTTTTTGACACGGGGACGCATTGGGTTAAAAAAATTGGCCTAGGGGCCGGGGTATATATATATATATATATATATATATATATATATATATATATATATATATATATATATATATATATATATATATATATATATATATGCATATATGTGTATATACATATATATATATATATATATATATATATATGTATATGCATATATGTGTATATACATATATATATATATATATATATATATATATATGTATATATATATATATATACACATATATATGTGTATATATATATACATATATATGTATATAAATATGTGTGTGTGTATATATATATATATATATATATATATATATATATATATATATATATATATATATACATATATATATATATATATATATATATATATATATATATATATATATACTATATTTTCTACCGCTTGTTGCTCTCGGAGTCTCCTCGCTGCTCAGGCAAATTCTATTGTCTAAAAATGCATTTTTCCATCCACAGAGTGTAGAGTTGTAAGTGTAAGAAAAAGGCAATTTGTGTATATATATATATATATATATATATATATATATATATATATATATATTCGGTACTATACACAAATTGCCTTAGAAAATGGATTGATGGATGGGCTAGAAAGGACAAATTAAAAAAATAATAATACTTTTTTTTTTTTTACTTGGGACTGCCCGTGGGCCGGATTTTGGACGCTGACGGGCCGTATCCGGCCCGCGGGCCGTAGTTTGGGGACCAATGATTTAGAATGTTATTTAATGTTAAAGTTTAATTTTAAGAAGTACTAAGAGGCACTAAATGCTATTATTTCAGTTTTTTAATTAATATTTTGAATTGTATTCATTATATATGCAATCAGATCCCTTTGCAAGATACTTTTCTCAACAAAACAAAAATTACAGCTGATTTTATGGTGCATTAATACAATTTAATTCCAAAGGATGCAAATAGCACTGATCCAGTAACTTACATTATATTATTTACAGAGTTGAATTTTCAAAATATGAAAGTCTGAATGAAAAATCAAGGTTGTTGTTTTTTTTCTTCTCCGTGGATATTGTCATTTTGTAAAGAAGCTGTTGTGTATTGACAGCGCCGTATTGATGTTTCAATTAGAGCCGCGTTACATAGTGCAGCAGCATGGTAACACCATGCATCTCCTGCCATCTGCTCTGCCTCCACGTCTGACGAACGACACACGTGGGGCTAATCGAGCCGCACATGAGCGATGGGACCGTGGCTCTGACACACACACACACACACACACACACACACACACACACACACACACACACACACACTCCTTTTTTATGTGCATCCTTATGCAGGAAAGAAATGGGGGAAGGATAAGGGTGAGCTTGTGTTTTCGCACCCTTCAGAAAAGGCCTTCCCTCACAAGCGGGATATTCCTGTGACTGAGAACATGCACACAAAAAAAAAGCAGATGGGTTCAAAAACATCAAAAGCTCATCCGAAGCAAAGATTAAAAATGAATACATGCCAGGTTTGCTGCGCTTCCCTGCCAAACCACATGAATCAAAGACCTCATTGTGTAGATTATTCTGTTAATCTATTGATTCCATTGAGGAGTATTGCAGGTGTTAATGTGCCAGCTTCCCCCCCCCCCCCCCCCCCTCCTTATTGGGGAGGTGTAGTGTTAGGTTGGTAATCTGTTTTAAATGCTTTCTGGGGACCAAGACACTGAAACGCAGCCAACAGAACTCTCACTATTGTGAAGAGCTTTGCCTTAATACAACACGGAGGAGACGACGCCAACGGGGATGAGCCAAGGAGCAACACGCTCGACGCCACTTGTTGAAATATACGACTGTATGAATAATGGAGGAGGGAGGAGGAAAGTGATATTGCTGAAGCGCTCCCATATTGACATCCATCACATCGATGCCCTTCCGAGTAGGCACAAGACATTGATACAACGTTGATTATACATACCGTAAGGCGCGCTTAAAATCCTCTCATTTTCTCCAAAATTGACAGTGGGCCTTATAACCTGGTGCGCCTAATGTATGTATTAATTCCGGTTGTGCTTACCGACCTCGAAGCAATTTTATTTTGGTACATGGTGTAAAGATAAGGGTGACCAGTAGATGGCAGTCACACAAAAGAGACACATGTGGACTGCAGGTTCAATAAATAACGCTAGCAAGTACCTGTAAGCAAGCAACTCCAAAACGTTGCACACATTACATTACACACAGCTCTCAAAAATCGGTCAAAAATATTTTGAATACGTCTTTGGTAAGCTACGAAACCACACCGCTTGACGGAACGCGGAGCATTACGGCTACCGTAGTCAGACGTACTGTGCTTCAACATACGGGTGTTATTATGTTGTGTGTGGAAGTGTAAGCGGTGGTCTCTTCCGTTTCGTTGTGTGTAGATTTTATTGAACACGACCGACACCATGGGTTAGCGAAGTGAATTATATTTATATAGCGCTTTTCTCTAGTGAATCAAAGCGCTTTACATTGTGGAACCCAATATCTAAGTTACATTTTTAAACCAGTGTAAAGCGTCTTGCCCAAGGACACAACGGGAGTGACCACCATTACATGTTATGTAGACCACAAGGAAGTGTTTCAAATCATAATATGACCCCTTTAATGCACCTTATAATATATCGTATTTTCTGAACTATAAAGCGCACTTAAAATCCTTTTTTTTCCTCAAAACTCGACAGTGCGCCTTATAACCCGGTGCAACTAATGTACGGAATAATTCCGGTTTTGCTTACCGACCTCGAAGCAATTTTATTTTGGTACATGGTGTAAAGATAAGGGTGACCAGTAGATGGCAGTCATACAAAAGAGACACGTATGGACTGCAGGTTCAATAAATGACGCTAGCAAGTACCTGTAAGCAAGCAACTCCAAAACGTTGATGTTTCATTGAGAATATAGAACATTACACACAGCTCTCAAAAATTGGTCAAAAATATTTTGAATACGTCTTTGGTAAGCTACGAAACCACACCGCTTGACGGAACGCGGAGCATTACGGCTACCGTAGTCAGACGTACTGTGCTTCAACATACGGGTGTTGTTATGTTGTGTGTGGAAGTGGAAGCGGTGGTCTCTTCCGTTGCGTTGTGTGTAGATTTTATTGAACACGACCGACACCATAGGTTAGCGAAGTGAATTATATTTATATAGCGCTTTTCTCTAGTGAATCAATGCGCTTTACCTTGTGAAACCCAATATCTAAGTTACATTTTTAAACCAGTGTAAAGTGTCTTGCCCAAGGACACAACGGGAGTGACCACCATTACATGTTATGTAGACCACAAGGAACTGTTTCAAATCATAATATGACCCCTTTAATGCGCCTTATAATATACCGTATTTTCCGAACTATAAGGCGCACTTAAAATACTTTTTTTTTCTCAAAACTCGACAGTGCGCCTTATAACCCGGTGCAACTAATGTACGGAATAATTCTGGTTTTACTTACCGACCTCGAAGCAATTTTATTTGGTACATAGTGTAATGATAAGTGTGACCAGTAGATGACAGTCAAACATAAGAGATAAGTGTAGGTTGCACTATGATGGCAATATGACTCGAGTAAACAACATCAACATTTCATATGTTCCATTGAAAATATAGAACATTACACACGGTGCTCAAAAATCTATCAAAATGTTTTAGTATGATTTTGGTAAGCTATGAATCCGCACCCCTTGATGTGCTGCAACATACGAGTATTATTATGGTGTGTGTATAAGGTAAGACATATCTGGCATTTTGTTTCCCAATATTATGCAAAGGCAACTTTTCTTACTTTTTGGTACGTGCTGATCTATTTTTGGGATCTGCATAAATCCTGCAAAATGCGCGCGTCCGTCTTTGTAGTCTGTGCCGATTCCGTTGTCGAAAAGCTTCTTCTTTTTCTCTATCTTCTTGTTATGGGACATTCATCTTCTGCTGTTGCCATTTCTAATATAAAGTAGTGTAAAGTTCTTACTTATATCTGTCAGTAAATTTGCCATGAAAGCGCTAAACATACTGGTGAAGTGAGTTTATATTATTCACCCAAGGAACTTTAGTTGTTAGAGCGTTCCGGTCGGACGGTTTTTCACGGGACACATTTCTGGTGTTATTGTTTCCGGATGAGGAGATGCTGCTTCGTTATTGATTTAAGTAAAATCTGAATGTCATTAAAACAGTTAGCTCCATCTTTTGACACTTCTTCCACCCCCGTCCTTGCACGCTACACCGGTACAACAAAGATGACAGGGGGAAGACGCTGCAGAAGGTGAACCGCGTAAATAAGACCGCCCACAAAACGGTGCATCCAGAAACGACTGTCAGAAAGCGGCTTGAAGATGATCTGTAAAACATAATCAATGCAACATTTTGACCAAAGAACCACCATTATATGTTATGTAGACCACAAGGAAGTATTTTTAATTTAGAAAAAAATAATAATAATATGACTCCTTTAATGCGCCCTATAATCCGGTACGCCTAATATATGAAAAAAGATAAAAAATAGTCTATTCATCGGCAGTGCGCCTTATAATCCAGTGCGCTCTATAGTCCGGAAAATACGGTTTATCCTTTTAAACTGACTTTGAAACAACGTCGCAAATGTATATGTATTTGTAAATTGAGACAACGTTGGTGTCTAACGTTGAATCCACGTTGTTGGTTGGGAAATTACCGAATTTCAAAGGTCAAATCAACATCACAACCTGACATTGAATAAAGGTCGTCAAAAAGCATGTTGTTTTAACGTTGTATTTGTGTTGAAGAATATTGGTTGGGAAATTACCAAAATTAGATGGTCAAATCAACGTCAGAACCCGACGTTGATTAAATGTCATCAAAAAGCATGTTTGTGTTGCTCAACGTCAGAACCTAATTCAGGGATGTCAAACATTTGGCCCGAGGGCCTGATCAGGCCAGCGAACAGGTTTTATCCGGCCCGCGGGATGAGTTTGCTAAGTATAAAATTAAACCTGAAATTTTTTAATGAAAAAAACAGCTGTTCTAAATTTGTCCACTGGATGTCGCAATAGAAATTATTTGTCGATGATGCTACATATGTACAAAATAAACCACATGATGTTAGTACATCAGTCGAGGAAAATGATCAAACTACATAAATAATGTAATTAGATTTTTATATAATTTTGTTATCTTGATAGATTGAAAATGAACACCAATGAGTTATCATTATTAAGTAATTTATAGAGATGTCCAATAATATCGGCCTGCCGATATTATCGGCCGATAAATGCTTTAAAATGTAATATTGTAAATTATCGGGGTTTTTTTATTATTATCGGTATCGGGGTTTTGGGGTTTTTTTTGTTTAGTTTTTTTATTAAATCAACATAAAAAACACTTACAATTAGTGCACCAACCCAAAAAACCTCCCTCCCCCATTTACACTCATTCACACAAAAGGGTTGTTTCTTTCTATTATGAATATTCTGGTTCCTACATTATATATCAATATATATCAATACAGTCTGCAAGGGATACAGTCCGTAAGCACACATGATTGTGCGTGCTGCTGGTCCACTAATAGTACTAACCCTTAACAGTTAATTTTACTAATTTTCATGAATTACTAGTTTCTATGTAACTGTTTTTATATTGTTTTACTTTCTTTTTTATTCAAGAAAATGTTTAAAATTTATTTATCTTATTTTATTGTTTTTTTTTTTTTTTAAAGGACCTCATCTTCACCATACCTGGTTGTCCAAATTAGGCATAATAATGTGTTAATTCCACGACTGTATATATATCGGTATCGGTGGATATCGGTATCGGTTGATATCGGTATCGGTTGATATCGGTATCGGTAATTAAAGAGTTGGACAATATCGGAATATCGGATATCGGCAAAAAGCCATTATCGGACATGCCTAGTAATTTATTCAGAAAATATAAATAACGACAAATAAAGATTGAATACTATTAACCGCAACATGTAAGTGTAAAAAAAAAAAAAAACATTATGATTTGTGCAATTTCAGAATGTGCTTGTTCTATTTTTAAACAAATAAAGGAATCTGAAGTTGTCTTTATTTTTAAGTTATCGTGCCGTGATTTTACCAGTCCGGCCCACTTGGGAGTAGATTTTTCTCCGTGTGACCCCCCCATCTAAAATTAGTTTGACACCCTTGACCTAATCCAACAAGTTCTCAACGTTGTTTCAATGTCTTGTGCCACCTGGGATACGACTGTATGAATACTGTAAGAGGGGAGGAAAGTGATATTGCTGAAGCGCTCCCATATTGACATCCGTCACACCACCGTTTTTTTCTTGTTTCTTCTTGTAGAAGATGTCTTCGAATCCCGCCCGAGCCGATGGACTTTAGAAGTGAAAGCAAGCCGAGCAAGAAAGGGCGATAAAGAAGCAGAGAGTGATGAAAGGTAAGAGAGAAGGGGAGCGAAAGTGAGGTAATCCTGCCTTTTTTTTCTACTCCCCGGGGTGGTCTCTTCATCCAGGGCTTCAAAAAGGGGGACAGAATGCACCTCCCTGTGACAATGGAGAGGACCCCGTAGGGGTTGTTGCTGTCCGTGTGTGTGCATGTGTGTGTGTGTGTGTGTGTGTGTGTGTGTGCTGTGGGTACAGCTTTAAGCAGGCCTTTGAGTGGCCTAATTGTATTGAAATACTGAGAGCTGGCTCAGATCATGGCGGGCTGCTAGAGGGGTTAGAGCATGCACCTTCGACTCGGCAAAAGAGAGCTCAATGCATGCAATTAATGCTATCCCTCTAGTTAACTCCCTCCGCACTTTTTGTCCTTCTCTGCTAGTTTAAAACCAACCCCCCCCCCCCCCCCCCCCCCCACTCGTCCTCCACTTTGGTCCCACATCTTCTTTCCAGTTCCCGCCCTCACGCCTCAGTATGTCGTCACCAGCCACCGCATTTAATCCGCCCTTACAGCCTGTCAATCTCCCCCCTCCTTTGATGGCCACGACAATTACAGAATGCATGAAAGGCGTAGGTCAGCGCTCATTACACTGAAAAAATTGACCAGGATTTCAAAGCATTTAACAGTATTTTTTTCCACGGTGACATCCTGTAATCATAATGTACTGTAAAATGACGATACCCTTATACTTCAAAGCTATTTC